>NC_080168.1:9525450-9759083 GCF_950295315.1 Erinaceus europaeus
ATCCTGTCAAGCAGAACTGGTGGGTCAGCCCAAGGAAACTCTGATCCCCTCCAGTGCTACCCATGCTGTAACCAAAATACATCATTTCATCTTTTCTTAAAGTTGAGTATATTCCATAGTGTCTGTATACCACAACTTCCTTATCCACTCATCTGTTGTTGAACACTTGGGTTGTCTCCAAATCTTGGCTATTATGAATAACACTGCAGTGAATATAGGTGTGCATACAAACTGTGAGAAGAGAATAACATTCAGAAGTAGTGAAATCTGGCCAGCAAATGCACATGGGTGATCTGGCAGTCACCTAAGATGGGCCCAGGAATGTGAGAACTAAGTTAATAATTAATCATGGCTTATTATCAGATTATGGCATGCTATTTGTTTTGTATACATTGAGTATATTCCAGCTCAAGTGAAAATCAAGAGTGACTATTGAAATTCTATGAAAGAAATGATGACGACTAATGTAGTATCTCCTCTGAAAAAAATTAACTTGGAATGGCTACTCAACTTAGAAAGCTCTCCATGGCAACATTGCTCACCAGTGTGGTTTCCTCCCTCTGTCTTGCTCACCCAAGGCCATCATGAAAGTTATAGTCCTGTCTTGAGTGTCTAGAAGGACATAGTAAAAAACTTCTACTTTACTATTATTTGTTTCTATTTTCATTAAATATGTCCTTATATGTTGTTAGGCAGGCCTTTTCTTTCCCACTAGCAATAATTTTTAACTGTCCTGAATAACTAAATTTGAACATGATGAAAGTCTAGACCCAGAACCAAACAAACCAAATAGAGTATTTTAAGGATATTAAAAAGTCTAATCATGTTTGCTCACTATGCACATTTTGGAAAAATTTTGTGCACATTCTTGTACACATTCTTGGCCTGATTTTGTACAATTGCCGCCCTGGACTTTTGACATTAGGTCAAATTATTTCTTGAGAAGTGGATTCAGTCAGCCAAATTGTAAGAATGAAAAAGTTTCTGATCAGGTACAAAGTTTAGTTGAGTTATGATAATGTGAAGGATGGGCAGCCCGGGGTATTTTGTCAAAGGGTAGTCAGCTTTAGGTGATTAGTGCATGGTACAACTAGCTAGTACACACGTATCGAATACAATCTCTACAAGAACTGGTCAGCTAGTAACTTTCTGTGAATAGGAACAGTCTTACAAACTGCTGTTGATCTTAACCATAAGGTGAAATAGCCACTATTACTGGGAAAATAATGCAAAGAAGTCTAACATGAGGCTTAACTGATTGAGACTGGTAATTCCAGCAAGGTTTTTCAGTAAGACTGGGTTTTAAGTGGGGTAGCCAAGGCAAGAGTGAAGTATGGAAGTAGGAAAGAGTTTTCTGCATGCCCCAGAGGAGTCTGGGTGTTGCTTTAGGTGATATATATGTATTTTTTGTCATCACTCAGAATTCACTGCTCTGGAGAAAAAGAGACAGAGGCACAGAGAGACAGACACCATAAGCGCTGAAGTGCAGTAGGAGAGTCTGGCATGAACTTGGGTTACCTACATTGCTACGCAGGTATACTATCCAGGTGAACTATCTTGCCATCCCAAGATAAGATAGTTTGGGTGGAGAAAAAATTATACCAGAATCTCAAGAAAAAAATTTTTTAAAGAAGTTGTGAGGGGGGCAAGGTGTGGTGATGCACTGGGTTAAGCTTACACAGTAGGAAGCAAAAGAACCTGCTGGACGGTCTCAGTTTCAGCCTCCTTGGCTCCCCACTTGTGGTGGAAGGGGGCGCTGGGGTTGTTTCACAAGTGGTGAAGCAGGTCTGCAGGTGTCAATCTTTCTCTTCCCCTCTGTCTTCCCTCCCCTCTCAATTTCTCTCTGTCCTATCCAGTGGGAGGGGTGGCAGGGGAACAAAAGGTCACCCAGGAACAGTGGATTTGGAGCCCCAGCGATAACCCTGGAAGCAAAAGAAGAAGAAGGAACAGGAGAAGGAGAAGGAGAAGAAGAGGGGGAAGAAGTTGTGAGAGATGTACATAAGGCATACTACTCTTCTATTTAAAAACAAATGTGACATCTGGGGGCCAGGCACTGGTGTACCTGGTTGAGCACACATTACAGTGCACAAGGGCTGGGACTCAAGCCTTTGGTCCCCACCTTCAGGGGAAAAGTCTTCACGAGTGGTAAAGCTGAGTTGCAGATAACTCTCTGTTTCTTTCCCTCTCTCTATCTTTACCTAACTTCTCAATATTTCTGTCTCTATCCAATAATAAATAAGTAAGTAATTTAAAGAAACACACTTTAGGGAGTTGGGCGGTAGCGCAACGGTTTAAGCGCAGGTGGTGCAAAGCGCAAGGACCGGCATAAGCATCCCGGTTCGAGTCCCTGGCTCCCCACCTGGAGGGGAGTCGCTTCACAGGCAGTGAAGCAGGTCTGCAGGTGTCTGTCTTTCTCTCCCCCTCTCTGTCTTCCTGTCCTCTCTCCATTTCTCTGTCCTATCCAACAACAACAACAGCAATAATAACTACAACAATAAAACAAGGGCAACAAAATAAATAAATAAGTAAACATTAAAAAAAGAAACACACTTTCAATATTAACGTTGGATTTTTCTAAAGTGCCTGGCATTAGAAAGTGAGAAGGATTTGAACACTGGACCCTTTTCTCTAGCATGTGTTGAGCCTCCCCTTGTTTTTATGCACAGATTTCACACTGAAAAGGGATCCCAAACAGCCTTTTTACAAAGCTCAGTGCTCCACTGTGAGACAGTGGCTTAACACAAAATAACTTTTACATAACCCAAGCCACCAAGAGGGATATCCGGTCAGCTATTTTTAAAGCCTTCTGCTCCCACACCATCTCACGTAACAAGAGTTACAGCAGTTCGCTCAGAAAACTGGCATGGGGTCTCTGATTCATGAAATAAAACCCAAAAGAAATGTGTGTTTCACTTGTTGAATTCAGGTAGCATTTTCCATGTCAGAGTGCTCTGCCTCCAAAGAAATGGCCTCCTGGTTTACACACACATGTACATATGCAGAATATAGTGTGTGCATTGATGTGTGGATGTTTTCATGTGTTGGGTTTACCACTTGGACAATATACAAATTCGCTAACACACTCAATCACTTTTAGAGCACTTGGAGCACCAAGTGTTGGGTGACAGCTGGGGGCGTGAGAAGAAGAAGCTATAACTACCTTCATGGCTCTTCCAGTCTGATCAGAGTAAGGGCTTTGCAAAGTCATGTGACCCAACTGCAGCTGGGTGTTAGAGCGTGCCTGTTGAATTAGCACATTGTGGGTGTCAGGGAAGACTTCCCACAGGCAGTGAAGTCCATGTTGAAAACTCAGGGCTGAGCAATGGGCAGTGAGGAGAAGAATCTTCCAATGGAGAGAACCATCCCTGTAGACATAGGGCTTCCTGAAGTCAGAGAGAAGACTGACATGTCTCAAGGGGCAGTGATCAAAAGCATAGTACCACCTTGTGTTCTAATGGACCTTCCCCTTATCTTTTTTTTAGTTTTCATTTATAGAAAGGAAACACTGACAAAAACCATAGGATAGGTACAACTCCACACAATTTCCACCACCAGAACTCCATATCCCATCTCCCCTGATAGCTTTCCTATTCTTTATCCCTCTGGGAGTTTGGACCCAGCATCATTATGGGGTGCAGAAGGTGGAAGGTCTAGCTTCTGTAATTGCTGATGATGAACATGGGTGTTGACAAGGTAGAGTTTTTGTCTCCTTAACTGACTATTCCTTTCTTCTTCTCCAGAGCTGCTGCTCTAGGGGGCTTTGAAGGTAATGCCTGACACCTCCTGGGTAAGCTTTCTTAGAATCCCCAAGTCTACAGGAGGCACACCCATCTCTTGACTTCTTCTCTTAACGAATTTCATTTCTGTCTCTTTGATTGCATGTGCATGTACAGAGAGGTAGGGAGAGGAAGGAGGGGAATCAGAAGGTGGGTGGAGCCTCACCATGTGGGATCAAGCTAAGAAGTTTAAGCTGAATTCTGAGTGTAGTGGAGAATGTAGCAAGGTCTTGAACAAGACAGAGACAAGATCCAAGTTGCTTTTTGGGAGGTGTACCCTGCTGTGTAGGGGTGAGGAGGTTAGGTTACAGAGAATCTGAGGCATGAGAACCATCCAGGTCAGCGATGGAAGAGGATGAGTATTAAATGGGCAGAGAAGCAGGTAAATCCCCGAGTTGCTCAGGGCTAATCCGACAATGAATGACTCTGCATCTTTCCAAAGTTCACCTCCAAGCACTACCCTCAACTAATGCTCATCAGTATTTCACACATTAATATCACGACTTTACTTACTTTTACTGACAAAATACCTATTTTTTTTAACTTGGACTCGATGATGGGCGCCGGTGTGTGTGTGTGTGTGTGTGTGTGTGTGTGTGTGTATGTGTGTGTGTGTGTGTAAGCAAGAAATCAAATCAGCTTTATGAAAGTGTTTAGTACAGTAGTCCATAACATCACTGTGTATCAGTACTATCCAAGTGCTGAATGATTCCATCAGGAAGTAGATGTCTGTTCTAGTGGTGTCAAGGATTCAAGGCAAACTTGTCAGGTAGTCACAAGAGGTTACAGTGACTTAGCAAAATGGAGTTATCAGATTTCAAAGTGAGCCTGGGACCTCACCTAGGAGAAAGATGGAAGTCGAGTTTTATATTACTACCTTTAGTGTTAAGATATTTGCACATAAATTTGATAGAAATTGATCTTGGATCCTGAATAATTGGAAACTACTTTCTTTCAGTGATTGATTGCAAAGGATAAGAATAGAGATTTTTTTAAATAACTTAGGTTGAGAACATTAAAATACTAAGTCAGCATAGTATAAATTAGATCTTATAAATCAAAGCGTTGAAATAAATTTTCTAGTTTCTTCATAGGCAATGTCCTTGTCAAAGTAAATTCGTGAGCTTGGATGTGGAAGGAGGTGAGGGAAGAAAGGAATTTGTTATTTGCTGAAATTCCTCTGTAGATGTATAATAGTGCATTTGTTCCTTCTCTGAAATACACTTTTTAGTAAAAATGTAATAATTCATGCTGAATTCCAGCATTCAGCTCTTTTGTTGCTGTTTTCCTCAGGAATTCACTGTTCCAAGCTGCCTTTTATTATTTTTTTTTCTTTCTAATAGAAAGAGAGAGACAGAAACAGAGAGAGGAGGAGAGGAAAGACACTGCAGCACCAAAGCTTCATTTGGTGTGGTGGGCGCCAGACTTGAACTTAGGTTGTGCACATGACAAAGTAAATGAGCTGTCGTCCTGGCCCTTATCTTTATTCATTTTTAACTCTCCATTCTAGATAAAAAGCAAGACATGGGAGTTGGGTGGTAGTGCAGCGGGTTAAACACATGTGGCACGAAGCACAAGGACCAGCATAAGGATCCGGATTTGAGTGTCCGGCTCCCCAACTGCAGGGGAGTCACTTCACAGTGAAGCAGGTCTGCAGGTGTCTGTCTCCGCCACCCCCCCCATCTTCCCCTCTTCTCTCCATTTCTCTGTGTCCTATCCAACAATGATGACAACAGTAATAACTACACTAAGAAAACAACAAGGGCAACAAAAGGGAATAAATAAATCAATATTTTAGAAAGCAAGACATATCTGTAATAGAGTACAAATATTAAGTTATAGCATTCATATGCAAAATATATTTGAAAATCAGATGGTCACCTGGTCCTAAGTGAATCTTTAACAATTTAAAATCTTTAACCTTTTAAAATCTCATTTACTTACTTATTTATGAAAGCAGTTCAGAGAGAAACATACAGAGAGGGAAACCACAGCACTAATCTGCTCTGGCTTATGAGGATGCTGGGGATTGATCCCAGGATCTCAGAGCCTCAGGCATGAAGCCAAAATGATTTTTCCCCACATACTGACAACGTACTTTGTCTTCTTGAGGTCCTACTCTGATCTTATTTATTATAATTACATACAGAGTAGTTCTTCCTTCACATAGTAGTCAAACCCAAACAAATGCATAGTAATGTAATTACAGATTATAACATTCAACCAGAATAGTTCTAACTCATTTATAAAAACAAACAAAAAGCCTGAATGTATCCTGGAAATTTTAAGTCACTACTTCTCAATTTGAGACTATTATAGACAGGCAAGAAACTGAGATCCACACTTTGAATTTAAACCCTGTACTGAAAATTTGGTTTATACAACTTAAAAAAATGCAATGAATCATTAACTTCCTATCAGATTCACCCTGTATAAAAGGACATATCTTTTCCAGTGCTCACAGACTATTTATAAAATATGTCCATACTTTGACCACAAAGAAAAGCTAGTGATTCCACAAATAAAGACTCCCAATCTGTTTCCAATACAATAAAATTATAGACAGATAAAATACTCATGTATTTTATCTTCTTCCTAAATAGTTCTCAGATTTAGGAGAAAATCAGGAACACAACTGTCTACCACCATACCACCTTAAACACTCCAGATCTCATCAATAACACAATGGCAGGACGTGTAAATAAGTAGCACTAATGAGAAAACGAGTAAAGTCACATGAGATGAGATCAAGAGTGTCCTCCCAGGAAAATGCATAGCTGTGATGTCAACCAGTGGCGCTAGTCAGAAACATGGTGTATTCAAGACCAGATCATTTGAGGAGAATTTATTGATGGAGACACAGTCTGTAAAGGTCCAGGGAAATCATCTAAACTAGCACAGCTGCTGAACACTTTCCACCACTACTTACTTCCCTGGGACTCAGGAAAAGTGGGCGAATACATGTTCAGCCTAAGTACAATGTGCCTGCATGGTGATTGAACATTTCACAAGTATTCATTAGAACTGGCGCTCCCATGAAGTAGGTTGCAGTCATTATCCCATTTTCTGATTGAGAGAAGTGAAGACATGTGCTGGGGTCATAAGGTTTAGAGGAGGATCGGGAATGTTAAAAGTCATATTATGCCAAGGTAACGAAGAATCAGAATGCCAAATTCCTTGGAAAGAGTCCCTGTGTAACTGGGACCTGAGTATTAGCGGAGGCTAAGTCTATTGTTGGAAGGGTTGCTGCATTTTTCTCTTGGTCAGAAGAGACTGAATTCAGTTAGCTCTCTGGTATCTAAATGGGTCATCATCTGTAAAGTGATAGCAGAGGCAGCTATCTCCATCACTGGAACCATGTATGGCACTGGAACCAAAGTCTGGAGCCAAGATTTTCATTTCCCGCATCAAGGTTTAATTAAGTGAACTCAGATTTGTGAATGACTATGGAAGTCTGATTAGAATTAGGTTTTTAAAGTCCAGTGTTGAATTTAAAAAATTATCTTGACATTTGTTGAAAAATTCAAACATAATCAATAAACGGTTTCAAATGAGCCATACTTAAAGCACTGTTAGAAAGGAAGCACATGAGAAATACCTATCCTCTTCTGAGACAGTTATGTCAAACATTTCTTCATTCATTCATTTAGACAATATAAGAATATATATATATATATATATATATATATATTCATTTAACAAACACTGTAGTCAATGTACTAGTACTGGCACTATAAAGATGATCAAGAAGAAAATAATAAATGACCTCAAGGAATTCCTATCGTTAGTGAGAGTTGGAATTTTTTTTTAAATTAGAGTGTGCTAAGCTGGTGATGTACTTATGAAAAGATGAGAAAGAAGCACCTTCCTAATTTAAAAGCAAGTAGAGAGAGGGAGTAAGGAAGAAGGAGAGGGAAAGAAACTCCATACTAACCAAAAAAAATTTTAATTAAAAAATGTCAATTGTGGGAGTCAGGCGGTGGTGCAGGGGGTTAAGCGCACGTGGCGCAAATCGCCAGGACCCGCATAAGGATCCCAGTTCGAGCCCCCGGCTCCCCACCTGCAGGGGAGTCACTTCACAAGCGGTGAAGCAGGTCTGCAGGTGCCTGTCTTTCTCTCCTCCTCTCTGTCTTCCCCTCCTGTCTCCATTTCTCTCTGTCCTATCCAACAAGAACGACATTAATAACCACAACAATGTTAAACAACAAGGGCAACAAAAAGGAAAATAAATAAATAAATAAAAAATAAAAAAAGATACATTTAAAAAAATGTCAATTGTTTTAATTGCTAAAAAGAAATATCGTTCTGTTGGGAAATTGTGCAGCTGTGGTTGAGCTTGGCAGGGCTCAACAAACCACCCTATTTCCATGCTAGTATTATTATCTACATACCAATCTTCTGCTTTGTCTTACGTATGACTAAAGGTCTCTAATTCTAAGTCCCCACAGGGTATTGCTAGTTCCCGCCAACTGGATCCCTGGCAACGGTTGCTACGGAAGCCCCTACCATTTCCAGCCCCTCCCACTTATGGTATTAGAGGGGCTGCTTCCATTTCTGGTTTCTTCTCTTCCCCATCCCGACCTAGAGGAGGTCAGGCGGGCAGACCGGGTGGCGGATGCTGGCCATTGCAGTTGGCTCCACTTGGCTTAACCTGCTGCACTCATGCTTTACTCTGGGGCCCCCGCATGAATAAAGATTTGTTTTTAATTTAAGAAAGGATTAATTAACAAAACCATAGGGTAGGAGGGGTACAATTCCATACAATTCCCACCACCCAATCTCCATTTCCCACCCCCTCCCCTGAGAGCTTCCCCATTCTCTATCCCTCTGGGAGCATGGACCCAGGGTCATTGTGGGTTGCAGAAGGTAGAAGGTCTGGCTTCTGTAATTGCTTCCCCGCTGAACATGGGCGTATTTGTATTGCTACCGCCGGGAGCTTGGCTCCTGAGTCATCTGTCTCCCGCATCGCTGAGTGAGTTGCAGCCCAGGCCGAGTCCGGTCGAGTTCTCTCCATCCCAGAGAGCTCGCACCCCCACGCTACCCCGACATCATCCAGGTGAATTTAAAGACCTCTTGAGTTTCATGAGCTGTGAGATGCTCACGTAGCTTGTAGAAAGGAGTTCTGAAGGGCCAGACAATACGGAAGACTTTTATGTAAGAGAGGGATAGAGTGAAGGAAGAGATGGTTTGAGTCTAATGGCAGAACATGTTGGTAATGTTGACCAGAACATCCAGACCCACCTGGTAATACTACATTCCTGGAAGAACCACAACTACATTGGGCATTAACTTGGCTTGATAATGTGCACTGACTTAGCACAAACGACTCCATGTTGCACCTAGTGTATTTATTTTTTCTTTTAACATACCCAATGCAATGTATGATGGGCTTTTTGTTTCTTTGCTTGTTTTGTTTGTTTGTTTGTTTTTAATTGTCACCAGGGTTATCACTGGGGCTCAGTGCCTGCATGAGGTATCCACCGCTCCTGCCAGTCTTTTATTTTTTTCTATCTTTGTTTTTGATAGAGATAGAGAGAAAATGAGAGGGAAGGGGGTGATGAAGAGGAAGAGACAATGAGACAGCAGTAGCACTGCTTCACCACTTGTGAACCTTCCCCCCTACAGGTGGGAGGTGGGGATCCAGGGCTTGGACACGGTAGTATGTATGCTCTACTTCTTGTACCACCCAGCCCCAATGCACGATTTTTTTAGCAGTCACTCAACATAGATTTACATTTTAGAAGAATATAGAAATGATAAGAGTGCAACATATAAGATCGCTAGAAAAGGAATTGAATTGCTTAGAAATAATTGGAATGAGGTAGCCTTACTGAATAAGAGTAATCAAAGCAAAGGGCCTGGAACTATCCTATTGGTACAGAAGGAGGGGCCACTTCTCCCCAGTGAGGGTCTTTGGGAGCACTCACTGAAGTAGGTTTCTGGGCCACAGGCAGAGTCCAGAGTCATCTTGGGTCCGGTCTCCTCAGAGCTCACAAGTCAAAGGTGTATTATCAGGATCACCTGTGGATTCAATTCAGGTGTGACCTCCATCACTGCCAGGTGATGACTGTTCTGGCTTCTTTGGCGGGTCTGACTCTTTCTTGATGGGTTAGTCATTTTGCATTGGTGGGGTGTCACATGGGGTGCCCCTCCTCTTCAGCAGCTGGTGTGTCTACAGTGTCAGTGCACATATTTTCGTGTGTCAAGAGTTATTACACTGTTTATACATCTGACAATACCTTACCCCATTCTCTCATATTGTTACCGTGGTACCTCAGGTCCCCCCAAACTAATATAGGACTCTTGTCCATACAATATGGTTATAGAGACTATAAAAATGACTGTTGTGGTTTATAAAGAGTTTTATGGCTGGAAGGTGGAAGTCGGTAGTGAGGGGTAGGAAGCAGGTTGGGGAAAGGTTGCTCCAGCTCTTGACAGCTCATCTGGGATAGTTAGGGTCAGCATAAAGAGGTCATCCTTCAGGTTTCTTCTTGTCTGATAATCTGGCCAGATTTCTTACATTGTTTTTTTTTTTTATTACTGTTTTATTTGGGAAGTAATGATCCAGCAAACTGGTATCTCTAGAATAGCCCAAACACGAAAGCAACCCTGGCTTCTATTTTCAATTGGTAGTCCTTTGGCTGAGTCTGTTAAAGATGGCTCTCAGAGCAAAGATCTCTGGGATATGTAGTCTTTCCTTAGCAGTGGCTTATCAGTCTCACAGGCTTTGCCTTGGTCTGCATTTGATTGTACAGGTCCCTGGAGCAGGAGAGCAGGCAGTAAGGATCTCTAAGCATCTCATTATTACATGGAGTTTGGCTCACATTGGAAGTGTGGAATCAGATAAAGGATTCACTTCCCTCTCTAAATATTTAGAAATGCATGAAGATATTCAAAGGAGAGCTGAGCAGTGTTCTCACAAGAAAAACAATGGGGGGAGGGGAGAAGGAGAAAGAAGAGGAAGAAAAGAAAAAGAAGGAGTAGAAGGGAATAAGATGATGAAACAGAAATGCTGTTTTTCTATATACAATCCCCATCTGGCAGTTTTCTTTCCAGTGAAGAACATCGGTAATTTTAAATGCTTACCTAAAGCTAGGAAAGAGAAAAGTGAAATAAGGAGTAAAAATTCAGGTGAGCATGACTGGTAAGCATGAGAGTGAGTCCTTTTAAGATAAATATCAAGATATCTTTATCAAACAACAATAATTTTTAAAAAAAAAAAATCCAGTTACTTATAGTTTCCCCGAGTAATTATAGAGTTGAATTGGCAATTTCTTTGTCTCTCCTACCCACAGTCCCAATTCATTGGTTTCTTTCTGTCACATATATCTCATAAGAATATTCACTTCTGGAAATTCTTGCCCCTGGCACATCATCCTAAAAAGGAAACATTTTAGTATGTAGTGTATTTGGAGAGTATTTCAAAATGCAGCCTGGTAATCAATGCCCCCCCCCCCCCCCACACACACACCCAGTAGTTCATCTTGGTTCTGCCTGCTGCTTGGGTTGGATCAAAACAGTTCAAGGGATTTATTTCTAATCTGACGCATTCCAAAGAGATTGAATTGAAATGTCCTTAAAGTCCCTTCCCTGAATGTACTCAGCTGGAGAAATAACTTGGGGTCAGGTATAATCCCCTGCTTCTGTGTACCTGAATCACTGCCCACATGTAAGACAACAATCCAACCCAAGACCCCTTACCCTCAGAAGCACTCAGAAGAGGAGCTTCCTAAGCATTCTGCCCTGGGCCTATCCTGCACTTCCTGCATCAGCATGAGACTTCCTGCATCAGACTTGATTGGAGGGAGTGGACATTCAGGACTGTTTACATAAAAATGTTAGAAAACTGATGTAAAGGGGGCAAGCCATAGCTTCATTACTCTTTTAAGAGCAAAAGCAGGTTGAGATAAGTGTTAGTCTTTATAGCATATATGTTAATTCAGATAGTGTACAGAAGATGTTCTCACAGCCTTGAAGCTATAGCATTCTGTAGACATTTGCTTGGTTGGACTTCACTGTAGAATTCTACAAGTAGAAGGAATTGTGGAGAGGATCTGGACCACCTGAAGAAGTTGACAACCAGAGAGTGAGAGATAGTTCAGTCAATAGAGCACATGCCTTGCCACGCATGAGCCTCTGGGTTCTGGGCCCAGGATCATGTGGGAGCACCATGGGTGGTGCTGAGGTGTCTCTCCTCTTCTTTCTCTTTACCTCTTCCCTTCTACCTTCTACCCCTTTCAGGCTACTCATCAGTATCGCAGTTATGCAAGACCCTGAGTTCACCCCCTAGTACCACATTATGGAAAGAAAGAGGTGGAAGAAAAGAAGAAGAAGGGAGGGGAGATGGCAAAAGAAGAAGAAGGAGGAGGGGAGGGGGAGGGGAAGGGAAGAAGGAGAAGAAGCCTGACTGGGATTGGAGCTTACCTTACCTTGCTATCCACAAGGCTCTAGTGTGAACCCTGAGACCACATTTTAGGTATCATGGCAACGGAAGACCTAGTGCTATGGTGTCATTCTTTCTCTCTGTCTTAATGATAAAAGTAGCCCAAGATCAGTGAAATTACATATATGTGAGCTATCAGCTCCACAAACAAAATAGGAAGGAAAAAAAGGAAAGAAAGGACAAAGGAAGGAAGGAAGGAGGGAAGGAAGGACTTGCATGACTATATTTGATTTAGATTGAGATATTATTATCTTTTCCCTATTTATTTATTTATTTATTTTACTGATGTTGGATTAGAGGTAGAGAAATTGGGAAGGCAAGGGGGAAATATGGAGAGAGACATCTGCAACACTGCTTCACTGCTGGTGAAGCTTTCTTCATCTTTTCCCATTTTTCATTCGTGATTAGTAGTTAGGGTTAGAAGACTATTCAAATTAGGGCCAAAGAGACAGCATAATGGCTATGCAAAAAAGACGTTTGTGCTTGAGGTTCTGAGGTCCTAGGTTCATTCCCCAGCACCACCATAAGTCAGAGCTAAGCACTGCTCTGGTCTCTCTCCCTCTCTGTATCTTCTTCTCTGTATCTCTCATTAAAATAAAGTGAATGAAATATCTAAAAATCAATAAGTAAATTTCTTGAAAATACAGAAGACTAAAGGGTAGAGTTCTACACTGCACCCACAAAGCTCCGTGTCCCCACCCTCCCACCACTCCAAACTAAGCACCATAGTAGATTGAGATACTATCTTGATATACCTCTTTTCTAGAGTCACTCAGCATCAAGAACAGAAAATAAATAAGTAAAACTTAAAAATAAAAAACTTTAGAAAAGTAAAAGTTGAACAGTATTGACTTAGCATCTGTGTAAAGAGTAAGGAAATGATTTATACGGAGGAGGGGAATCCTGTTGTTTACAAGTTCATGAATAGTTTTAAGACATGAAACTTTCCACTGAGGAAGAAAAATATATCTCTGGTTGGTAAAATTTTAACAGTACATTAATAGGAACAACATAGTAGAATGTGACTTAAAAGAACCAGAAAAAGGAAACTCAACATAACTGGAATTTTTGTTGTGAAAGCAAATTTGTCACAGCAGAGACAGACATTGTATTTAGGTGACCTCTCTGTCAACGGTTTTAGTTCAAGTCTGAGAAACAAAAAAGAGTGGATGCAAAGTGTTAAATTCCAGTTGACCTTGATTTCAACAGAGTGTGAAATCCAAGGTGTGGGGTCATGTGTTTAGTAAGAACAAATAGTTCATTCTCAGAACAAGAATACCTGGTGCTGGTACAGGTCTCAGCACAAAGCAGTCAGGATACAGAGAGGATACTGAATGGAATGGGGGGGTTAAACCATCTATGAACTCAAGCTTTCCAGGTGTATGCATTCCTCCTATTGAAAGATTCCTGTTTGTTGAAAATACATAGTTAGATTCTTTTTTTTTTTTCCTCCAAACACCCCCTCGTTCCAAGCATGGCATTGGTTTAGTTCACCATCTCTTGTATTGATAGTTTCTCCAGACACCTTGGAGATGATGGATTATCATCCAAAGCACTTCTTCTTCTTCTTCTTCTTCTTCTTCTTCTTCTTCTTCTTCTTCTTCTTCTTCTTCTTCTTCTTCTTCTCCTTCTCCTTCTCCTTCTCCTTCTCCTTCTCCTTCTCCTTCTCCTTCTCCTTCTCCTTCTCCTTCTCCTTCTTCTTCTTCTTCTAGCGTTTGCCCTTCTTCCATAGACAGTCAACAGCGTCAGGTTGAGCCTGATGTAAAGTTTCGAGACCTCCTTTAAATCTGGAGAGGTGACAGTCGTTGACTATGTGGGTCATAGTCTGTCTGGAGCTGCAGGGGCAGTTCAGGTCGTCTCTGGCTCCCCAGCGATGGAACATAGCGGCGCACTGGCCATGGCCTGTTCGATAGCGATTGAGGAGGGCCAAATCATAACGTGCTAGGTCAAAGCTGGGTTGACGCTTGCAGGGGTCTGTGATGAGGTGTTTGTTCTTTACCTCAGCTGACTGCCAACTCTGTTTCCAAGAGTCTGGAACAGAGAAGTTCAGTGTAGGCGTAGGGGACCAGATTGGGTGACGAGACGTCACTAAAAGGTAACTACAGTCCATGTTAAATACCAACCCTTAGCCATGAACCTGAATCCTGGCAAAAAAGGCTTCAAGATTCCCCAGTGCACTAAGGTCCATTTAGCTGATGAATTTGAAGTTTGATAGCATGAAGATCCAGGTACAGAAGAATGCCTTTCCACAATCATCGTGTCCTCTGTACTATTACATAAAGATTCACTGGAACTTGATGTTTCCGATGTAGTGTGACAACACAGAATATTAGCATGAGAGCATCACTAATTCTAGCTGACTTCAGAATGTTGACATATTCAGCTGTCTTCAAGGAGCTGCATGATTTAGGCCTGTCTGTGTTTCCCTTGTGGCTGAACACATGTAGTTTTTCATAGTTTTTTTTTTCTATCAAATTAGATTTCTACAATTAGGATTTCTTGAAGCCCTCATTCTTCATTACCCTATGCTTGTCTTTCTGTATTGAATACATACATGATGCTGGTTTAAAATAATAACAATAATAATAATAAAACATCAACAAAAAAAGGTTGGGGACTGAAAAATAAGATCTCTAGGTAGAGTGCAGGCCTCACCATGCTTAAAGCTTATAGAAGCCATACCAGAGGTGCCATGGCAACAGGAGAGGCTCAGGGGCTGTGGTGTCTCCCTTTCTCTTTATCTCTCCGGTTGAATGACAAATCAGTTTAGGATTAGGGAAATCATGTATATGCAAGACCCCACTTGCACCAAACAACAACAACAACAAAAACCATGCTGGCTTCTACCCAAGATACTCAGCCTTTTCCCCCCAGACCATTTTATTTTTACTGATGATATTGTGTAAATATTCACCACACAGCACGTTTCCCGAGAATAGAGGCTTCAGATTCTCCAGCACCTATCCTGGTGACAGAGACAAAGTAAGGGCCTAATCCGTGTCCATCTGCTAGCTCTAGCATTCAACCTAGTGGACACTGAGGCTGCAGTAGTGAGAGAAATGATGGTGGCATAAACATTATCTAAAGGACCAAAGTTTGTTCATTTTCTTTGTATTTTACCTACTGGGTAACACAGAAAATGCCTTAATCTTTCTATGACTCGGTTTTTCCATCTGTGTGTGTGTGTGTGTGTGTGTGTGTGTGTGTGTGTGTGTGTGTGTGTGTGTGTGAGTGAGTTTAATTGCCACAAGGATTATTGCTGGAGCTCTGTTCGGGCTTTGTGAATCCTCTGCTCTTGGTGGCCTTACCCCCCCATTTTTTCTTTCTATTGTTATTGGATAGAACAGAGATAAATTGCCAGGGGAGAGAGATATGGAGAGGGAGAGAGAGTCTATGGCCATACTCCTCCCAATCCTGAACACTCCCAGTCTCATCTGAGAGGGAAAGAGAAATAAAGACAGACACCTGCTCATGAAGCATCCCACCCCCCCTCAGGTGGGGAGCAGGGGCTGGAACCTGAGTCCTTGCTCATACTGATATGTGCGATTAACCAGGTGCACCACCACCCGGCCCTTTCATCTGTACTGTGTTGTAAGGACTAAGCAAGGGGATAGAATTCTGTGTTAGAGCAATAGCTGGCACTTGAGTGTTGGGTCCAACTCAGCCGCTGTTTTCAGGGACACCGCACACTGTTTTCCTTGCTCTCATGAATTCTTTTCCTTCTGCTTTCTACTCTCTCCATCTTTCTGTCTTCCTCACTGCTTTTCCCCCTTCTTGTCTTACTGCTCCCTTTCTCCTTTACTTGATTCCTACCCACGACTTTGACCAGCATCATTAATCTGCCATAATAAAGAGACACATGCAAATGACGGTAAAAAATGTTTGATGTCTGTTAATATGTGTTTATATCTGTGCTGACAGTTGTTTATACGTGTGCTTTAGCCTGTGCTATACCTGGGGACCCCCCCCCCAAGACCACTAGTGTCTTGAGTTACTTTTCTTTCCTTTTTTCTTATTTTTCAATGCGGAGCCAGAGGCCTTGTGTATGCACTACTTTTTCCATCCAGATATAGAGACAGAGAGATGGAGAGCTGTCACAACAATGGAGCTTCCTTGGGTGCTGTGACACCATCCATGTAGTGTCAGGGCTCAAATGTGGTCCATGTGCACAGGAAGCAACGCAACCTCTTCAGTGAACTGTCTCTCTGACACACGCAATCTGAATGTGTAAAGAATTTAATAGAATTTCAAATTTTCCATAGACAAGGCAAAGGAATTCTTGGTTGAATGCCTCTTTCTTAGCCTAATCCTATTACCTGACAATTACCCAGCTGGACACAAGATTGAGTCTAGGGAATTTCAAATTTATCCTCACAAGTAACCCCCACTGCATTTTGTCTCAAAGTTGTGTATATGCCGTTCATTTGTTTAATCAGCAAAATTTCTGATTCAGGAACCTAAAATGACCCCTTCATGTGTGTCTGGATCTGAAAAACAAAAATGTAATGTCAAGCATGTTTGTGAATGAGTATGGACACATGTGCACTGATTTCTAAAATCATGTGACATTTTGATTTTTTTAGTATATATGACTAATGGCTGATCATCTGGGTAGGAATATACAGAGGCATCAGCAATGATGGAAAGCAAGACTCTATTTTTTTAATGTGTTAGAAATATTAAAATTTCTATCCAGCATTATTTTTTATTGATTTCATAATGATCAACAAGGCCATGAGACAAGAGGGGTCTAATTCCACACAATTCCCACCACCAGAGTTCTGTATCCCATCCCCTCCATTGGAACCTTTCCTATTCTTTATCCCTCTGGGACCATGGACCCAGGATCATTACGGGGTGCAGAAGGTGGAAGGTCTGGCTTCTATGATTGCTTCTCTGCTGAGCGTTGGCAGGTCGATCCATACTTCCAGCCTGTTTCTATCTTTCCCTAGTGGGGCTGGGCTCTGGAGAGGCAGGGTTCCAGGACACATTGATGAGGTTTTCTGTCCAGGGAAGTAACGTTGGCATCATGGTAGCATCTGCAACTTGGTGGTTGAAAAATCATTAAGCATAAAACAGAATAACTTGTTTAATAATCAGGAATATAAAGGTAAGAGTATAGCAGATGAAATTTGAGCTCTCCATTTTGGAAAAAGCTATTAGGTCTATTTTAGTTATATTCCAAGGGGCATATGACTTTACTAATTTTGGCCTGACAGCTAACATGCAGGTCACCTAAAAGTATTGTCTGGGAAGATGGTGTCAGAGGTGAAAACAGGACTAGAAAGCTGGATCAGAGCAGAGAGTAGCCCAGATATGGGGAAAGTATCTAAATATTGTTAACTGTAAGACCCACTGATCTGATCTGGGACCCATATTCAGCACAGGAGCCTGTGTAACCTCTGCATCCCTGTAGGTCTGAGCTTGTATTCTGTGGTTATAACTAGGAACATTGTAGGCTGCCCTCAAGTGGCAGAGTATGTTGACCCGACCTCCCTTCAGAGAATGGGGCAGTCCCTACCAATGTTGACCCACATTAAAGGCAAAGTCCTGTAGAGGCCCACAAGAAGGTCCACTATGTTGTTCCTGATGGAGATCACAGTGGGAAGAGGGATTTGTTAGAGGTGTAGGCCCATCATGTCTGTGTGGGAATCCTAGGATTCCCTGACTAGGGCCCTGGATGATGGAGTGGCCTGGTAGTGACCAAAAGAGCCATCATGAAAGTATGCTGGTCTCTTGCCCTTCGCCAGCTTTTGTAGTCCTTACTTTGTCTGACAAGGTTAGCCTTGGAGTAATTGAAGGAAGTAAAATAGGAAGTAGGTAAGGAGAGTATCTAGGTCTAAGTAGAAACTATTTGATTAAGTACTTTATTGTACTTAACTAAAAGTGTCTTTTTTAGGTCTTTCTACTTTCTTGCTTCAGTTATTCAATCAAATTATCACGCACTTTTACGTTAAGGTATATATTTCCCCCTAACTTATGGATACATGTGCACATGTGCTCCAGTCTATATCTAGGTTCTGTGTTAGGAAGTGCACCACCTGAAATGGAATTGAGGAGTCCTATGAGCTAGGACTGGTCTCACCAGAGTACTGGAACTGAAAGGTTGATATTCCATGACTGGCATCTTTGGAGACAATCCCAAGTCTCCAGAAAAATATGGGTTTTATAGAGGATAGGGAAGATTCCTGCTACCTTAAGGTTTAAGAAGGCAATAGATAGTTACTATAACCAAGTTATTTGGGGATTTGGTTTACTTTGAAAATCCCATGGTTAGGATTGCTGTATCATACAAGACTTCACCATGATTTATGCCATTTAATGCTATCTGCATAGAGCTGTACCTTATATAGTGACACAACCAGTTTCTTCTGGTCTCCCTGGTCTAAGATTGTAGGTGATTTAATATTTCAAAGAAATAGTCATTATTAGACATTTATTAACAATTTAAGCCCACTGTTAAAATTCAACCAGGTTACCAATTTGAAACTTTAAGTGCTTAGATTGAAAGAATATATACTCAGAACTGGGATCTATGCATCAAAAAGTTTAAGACAGTCAATCTACTTTGCCCCTCTCATATTGATTAAATAGTGATTTATAAAATTCTAAGTAAATAGGAGTGTGTGTTAACACCATTCCTGCCACCAAAAGTCCCTGTCCTACCCCACCCCATAGTGAAGTTGACAATCTACCCTCAGTCTCCACACATACTCCAAACTCAGCCAAATTCTGCTTTGCATTTCCCTTTCTGTTCTTCTGTCTCCACACATACTCCAAACTCAGTCAAATTCTGCTTTGCATTTCCCTTTCTGTTCTTCCGTCTCCACACATACTCCAAACTCAGTCAAATTCTGCTTTGCATTTCCCTTTCTGTTCTTCCGTCTCAACTTCTGTTTATGAGTGGGATCATCTCATACTAGTCTTTCTCCTTCTGACTTAACTCACTTAACATAATTCCCTTCCTTCCTTCCTTCCTTCCTTCCTTCCTTCCTTCCTTCCTTCTTCACCTGAATATATGAAACCATTCTTAATTTTAAGGCCATACAAAAACAGGAGCTGGGAACTGATTTATCCCTAAAGGCTATGTTTCTAGTCCCCTGCCCCCAAGCTTCTCCTTCCTACTTCAACTCTCCCTCTCCTCCAAACTTCACCTAAGAAATGCAAATACTCTTCTCTACTCTTTTTGATGATAAGAGACACTTGAAAATAAAGTTAGAACCCAGTGTAACAAAGACTGGTAGAGCATATTAAAAGCAACAATATGTGAGGCCATGTTCCAGAAAACAAACTGCATAGTGTGCCCCTGTGTGCCTGTTCTGAAGATGACTCACGTACAGTGGAGTCTGGTCCAATACTTAGATGTTTGTATGGCTTAAGGTCTCTTTGGTGTCAACACTCAATACTTGGCATGATAATTGATCTGAATATGCTTGATTGTCTAGTAAATACAACATCTGAATATTAGAGTCCCTTAAATAAATGTACTGGGAAAGCAGGGTTATCAGTGTATATGATGTATTTTTCTTTTTTGAATAGTTTCTTTTTATATATATTTATTGTTTTGTTGCCCTTGTTCTTTAGTGTTGCTGTAGTTATTGTCGTATGCTTTACATTGGTTTGTTCTAGCCCTCCCCCGCCAAGAGAATTGGATGAGTCCTGTTAATTTCGCGGGGCCCCAAGGAACCCCGGGAGAGGGTTCCTGAGTTCGAGAGTTTCAGAGTTCCAGAGTAAGAGACGGTTCCTGAGTTTGAGAGTAAGAGAGAGTGCCAGAGAGACAGAGTTCCTGGGTTTCTGAGTTCCAGAGTAAAAGAAAGAGTGCTTGCGCCGCCGCAAAGAGACAGCAGAGTTCTGTTTGGTGATTAGTTTGTCTTAGTTTATGAATCGTTGTTCCTGAATAAAGAAATACAGCTTCCCTGCCCAGCCGTTGTCTCCGCGTCTCTGTTACCCGCCGTGAAGCAAGCCAGGCCGGCAAGAGCCTCCGAAAATTTTAACAACAAGTTATTATTCTTGTTGTTATTGATATCGCTGTTGTTGGATAGGACAGAGAGAAATGGAGAGAGGAAGGGAAGACAGAGAGGAAGAGAGAAAGATAGACACCTGCAGACCTGCTTCACCACCTGTGAAGCGACCCCCCTGCAGGTGGGGAGCAGGGGCCTCTAAGGGGTATCATTACACCAGCCCTTGCGCTTTGCGCCACGTGCGCTTAACCCGCTGCACTACTGCCAAACTCCCGACGTATTTTTCTACTTAAAGGCTAAAAGAGCATGTTGGCTGATTCTAAGAACGTCTTCAAACTCCAGCGTGTTATCAATGTGAGTACATTGGAAATGCGACTCATACACCCAGTGTTCTATTAGAGATGTCTTCTTGGCTGTAGATTTTGTCATTTCCTATCTCTCCTTTAGGCATTCATGGTTTGTCTTCTAGACATTTTGAAGGAAACTGCACTTTCATAGCAGTTGAGTGTCATAAACTTTGTTCTGTTTCTTTCTCTTAAGTATCACTATAAAGCCTGGACTTGTATTGTTTTTATTACTCTATTCCGTAGTCCAGGATTTATAGGAACACATTAATGTCCTTAACTTTCTGTGAGCATGTAACAGGTTTTCTACTCTTCAAACACCTGTGCATTACACAGGCACTGACTGTATAAGTCAGAAAACATTTCAAAGATTTGTGTGTGGAGAACTTGAAGCTCACTGCTATGTTCATTGAGTATTAGGAAATTTCCTCTTTACTTAGTGCCCTGTATTCTGGTGAGTCTTTTTGGAAACTCATAGTCTGGGTATTTGCCCTGAGAACATTCTTATCACATCATTACCTGCAGCACTGTTTGTGAATGCCACAGGTATGAAAAGTACACCTGAAATTATTTGTTTTCACACTGACTCATCGTTGAATGTCTGAAACATATTAGTTCTGTTTTGTTTCTTTAGTTAATTTTTATTGCAGGGATGAAATGAGAAGTTAGCACAGTCTCAGCCTCAGATACAGGGTTTTCTCAGCAATGCATTATTTTTTGTTTTGTTGGATGAGGCAAAGTCTATCTTTCTCTCCTCCCCTCTATCATTTCTTTTTCTTACTGTATGTCCAAAAAATTAAAACAGGAAGGGTTAAATAGTGTAATGGTTATGAAAACAGATTCTCATGCCTGAGGCTCTGAAGTTTCAAGTTTAATCCCCTGCACCATAAGCCAGAGATGATCAGTGCTCTGATAAAAATAAATAAATAAAGCCATTTAGAAATTGAAAAGTCAAATATGAAAGACACTGTGATCTCTGACAGAGATAGCCATTTTAACCTTTCTGTGTGTATATTTCCAGAATTTTTTTTTTCCTCCACGGTTATCTCTGGGGCTTCGTGCCTGCACTACAAATCCACTGCTCCTGGAGGCCTTTTTCCCCCCTTTTGTTGCCTTTGCTCATCATTGCTATTATTATTACTGTTGTTATTGCTGTCATAGTTGCTGGATAGGACAGAGAGAAATCGAGAGAGGAGGGGAAGACAGAGAGAGGGAGAGAAAGATAAACACCTGCAGGCCTGTTTCACCACTTGTGAAGCGGCGGCCCCCTGCAGGTGGGGACCTGGGGGCTTGAACCTGGATCTTTGCGCTTTGCGCCATGTACGCTTAACCCGCTGTGCTACCACCCGCCCCCTATTTCCAGGATTTTTTTGCATGTACACATTTGTTTCTTACAAAAGTTAAGATCGGACTATCTACTGGCTTATTTTCTTCACTTATTACCTCCTTCTTGCCAAGATAATACATATAGATCCCTCTCAGGTTTGTCTATGTTGTCATCATGCGGGTAGTCAGCCATTATGAACTTTGTTTTATATCAGGTTTATTGTTCATCAGTTTTACCTAATTTCATATGTGCTGATGTGCATTCCATGGCCTTGATGCTGATATACTTCATAACCTTGGTGCATAATCTTGATGCTTATATTACCCCTTTGATACTTAGATGTTTATTAGGTTAACTCAAGTAAGAGGGCTTTGCATGTTGCCATGTGGAGAAGCCATGAGGGCATTAACTTAAGTGAAATAAACTAGTCGCTGTCTCTCCCCCCCACACACACACAGTAATACAAGAATTTTGTTATTCCATTTCTCCACAACACCTAGGGTAGTCACCTTTATAGGGACAAAAAGTAGAAGAGTAAAATCCAAGGGCTGAGATGGATGGGAGCTGTTTAGTGGGAATAGAGTTTCAGTTTTGCAAGATGAAAAGAATTCTGCATTACAGCAATGGGAATTAATTAGCACTACAAAGTTGTTCATTCAAAAATGGTTTCAGATGAGGGTGGAGGAGACAGCATAGTGGTTATGCAAAAAAAAAAATGAGGTCCCAGGTACAATCTCCAGCACCACCATAGGTCAGAGCTGAGCAGTGCTCTGGAGAACAAGTACTTGAGATGGTAAACTTTATAACATTTAAAGCCAGTATATAAGATGGAAATAGAGGATATTTTAATTAACTTTATGTATTCTATTGCTGTATTTATTTGTGAGTTTATGTAAATACCTCTCTTTGGTAGTACTTTGAATTATTTAAAAGGTATTTCAAGCTCAGGACAATGTCATAGACATCTGCGTTTAGTTTATAATGAAAGCCACTTGTCTGGTTTCTTTAGTCTGAATTTATAAGGAATTCTGCCAAACTTTAGCTATTTGATTCCTTCACCAAAAGCCTAATACAACATTTTCATTTTTAAAAATGAAAAAAGAAGTAGAGTCAAGAAATGAATACAGAAAAAGGACAAGCAGAATGCTTAATATCACATTAGAGCCTAAATAAGTAAATAATTAAAGCTAGCAGTTTGGGAGGTGTCAGGGTGGGTAAGGATTGGACTTGAAAGCATCAGGTCCTGAGTTCAATCCCCACCATTGTATTGTATGTGGCAAAGTGATGCTTGGATTCTCTCATGATTAAACGAATCTGTTTTTTCTTTTTTTTAAGGAATGTCATATTTAGCTGCTGAAACAATATACTGTTTTTCAATATGTGGAATATATGCAATGACTCTGCACGCAATAACATCAGTAAGCAAATATTCCTTAACCATCAGCTGCCTGTTTCAAATCAAGTAAGGCATAGGTATGTTGATGGTGAGAATAACAGGTTTTTTAAAGATGTTTTATTTTTATTATCTTTTTATTTGATGGAGATAGCCAGAAATTGAGAGGAAGGGGGATACAGAGAGGGAGAGAAACAAAGAGACACCTGCAGACCTGCTTCACCACTTGTAAAGCTTTTCCCCTGCAGGTGGGGACTGGGAGCTTGAACCCAGGTCCTTATGCATTATAACATGTGCACTCAACCAGGTGTGCCACCACCCAGCACCTGAAATAATAGTGTTTATGAAAGGAAGTTGATGTCATTCTCAGTCAACTCACATAGGCAGAGGAGGGTTGAATACAAGGACAGACAATTAAAATGGTATTTCTCGTTATTATTTTATGTCTCCTTATAACAGTGGGTCCAGGTAAGCCTCCTGTTTAATGACCATACAGTTTAATGACTGTATCAATGTTGATTTCAACTACATTGCTCCTACTACAGTTAGCAAGCAATTAGTAACTATGTTATTCGCCAGACAGCAGGTGTGTGCTATATGAGGCATATTCTGTGAGGATGACCCATAAACTTGTTCTGGTTTTAACTAGGTTGCTTTTGGCCTTTGCCCAGCTTTCCTGGGAGCATTTGTGCTAATTATCAATAATTCAAAGATTCTGGTCATAATGATAAAGTGATTTTGGACAAGAAAATAATGTTAGAAGTATCATCATGGTAGGTGGCAAATTGTGGTTCTTCTGCTCTTTTTCCAGGAAAGTTTTAAATTGTGAAAGTTATCAGTATGTGATCTATGAATTTATTTATCCTGTAATTAACAGCTGGTGAGGTGGTGCAGTGGGAATCCCTTGTGTGTGGTCCCAGCTCTGACTCCCCAGTCCACATACATCAGAGTGAAGTCTTGGTCCTACTCTTTAACAGACAATCTTGTGAAGATTCAGAAGTGGAATTTGTGGCCTCAGCATCTGAATTCATTGGTAGGGACTTTTTTTTTTTTTCTTGTTTTTAACTGCAAAGTTCTGGCTTATGGTGGTGCTAAGGATTGAACCTGGGGTCTCGGAACCTTAGGCTTGAAAGTTGGTTGCGTAGCCATTCTGCCATCTTCCTGGCCCAAGAAAAATTTTCATGAAATGTGTACTCATCCAGATCCTTGCTCCCCATAGTCTCTGGGGGGAAACTGAGTTGTTGACTGTGCTAACATTTTCTGGCCTTTAAATTTTTTTTGTTGTATAGTGATTTTTGCAAACAAGGTGTTGCTTGCTGGAGATCGGAAGATAGTCTCAGGACTGCTTTGATGTGCAGACTCACCCAATTAAATTCTCATTTTTAAACACCCATAGTTAATGCCATTTGTGATATCAGACTGTGGGTGTCATCAATGGAGAAAGGCTATTGTATAGCTCAGAACACCATTGCTGTCACAGACATTGATTGCCAAAAACCAATTAAATGACAACTATAGTATTTCATAGGCCCACCTGTATATATTTAACTTTTTAAAATTTTCCACAATAGCTAAGTCTTGTTTTCTGGCTTTCTAAATGCAATTGCGCACAGTTGGGAAACTATCATGTAAAAACACTGCTTTTTTTTTTTAATTAGGAGATGACACTGATTATATCTCTGTCTTAAGAAAACTTATTTCAGTGCACTTGTGTTATTCTTTCTGCAGTACCCTTCCAAAACTAACAGTGAAGCAAGCAAGCTAGATGCCTGTGCTGTTGATGTGATTTGAACAAACTCTATGTCAGCAACAACAACAAAAAGATATTTTTAATAAAAGCAAAGCAAATATGAGGAAAGCAAAAATATCATCATCTTAAAGGGCACCAAAAAATGTGATGCCCTTTAGAAATGTAGTGGCCTGAATTTCACATGCCTGGCATCCTAAGTTATTTTAATTTGCCCATATTTTTATTCTAAAATATGGAATTCATAAAAAAAATTCCTCTTCTCTTACTTCTTGTATCCTCACAATAGCTACTGTGTGTCACAATAGCTACATAACTACTGTGCAGAATTCCTTACCTTCTGATCTAAGGCACAGTAACGCAGCTTGACATTTGGGGCCCTTTGTTCCGTGACTTTTACCTTCTTTGCTGCTTTTTCCACTCATTTAGCTCTCTGCATTAACTTCTCTCCAAGCCCTCTTTCTATTTACAACAGGACCCTATGCCAGCAAGGTGGCTTTATTGTTTTTAGCCAATCCCAAAGAATCATTAACTCTTCCCTGGTTTTCTCATTCTCAGTTCCTAAAGTTTTGTTGACTTGGCATTAGTGATCGAGATGAGAAGAAAGATTGAAAATATCCAGATGTTTGTTTTTCTGGTGATGGAGCTCACACTTTCTTATTTACTTTTGTGTAATGTCTCACTCCGCTGGCTTTTCTCTTTATAGTCTGTTTTCAATGCCTTGAGGCAGTATAATATTCCTGATATTTTTAACCATATTTTAACCTTCTGCCACAACACACTTTGGTGATGATTTTTATGTTTTATATAGCTATCTAAGTTGCAACTATATCTATTTTATGCATTTAGCACTCTGTAATCTATCTTTTCAAATAGCAAACTTCTATTAACATCTCCTAATTGTGACTGTGCCCCCAAATGCTATTAAGGAGAGTCTTGTCTTCTAAGGTTCAGTACTAACTGAGATTCTCACTTCAAATCTGTGAGAGATTGAAATTCTACCCAAGGTTTCTGCAAATTCCCTGCATTTTCTTAGTGGCTTCTTCTGACTCGCTGTACTTGCTGAAGATGCAATTTCTCTTTTTAAAAATTCTTGTTGTTGGGAGTTGGGCAGTAGTGCAGCAGGTTAAGCGCAGATGGCACAAAGCGCAAGGACTGGCATAAGGATCCCAGTTCGAGCCCCCGGCTCCCCAACTGCAGGGAAGTCGCTTCACAAACAGTGAAGCAGGTCTGCAGGTGTCTATCTTTCTCTCCCCTTCTCTGTCTTCCTCTCCTCTCTCCATTTCTCTCTGTCCTATCCAACAACAATGACATTAACAACAACAATGATAATTACAACAGTAAAATATAAATAAATAAATAATAATTTATTGTCTTCATTTTATTTATTGAATATAGAGCCAGAAATCTAGAGGGAAGGAGGTTATAGAGATGGAGAGACATCAAGACACTTGCAAAGCTTTACCCCCTACAGGTGGGGACCGGGGTCTCAAACCCGGGTCCTTGCATATTGTAGCATGTGTGCTCAACTAGGTATGCCACCACCCAGCCTCAAGACACAATTTCTCCAACACCTCTGCTCCCACAGCTAGTTTGCCAGTCATGAACCAGAGTAGAACACAGCACTGCTCCTTTATATTCTTCCAGAATAAGGAAGTTTTGTAAAATAAACTCTGTTGAAGATTCAGGACAATGAAAGAAATTTTAGGGACTTTAACTGTCTTTGAAATGTGCTATTTCATGTGTGGAGCGGTAGGTGGATGGTCTCTCATGGAACTCTATGCTTTCCTACATATATACACTCTCCTTCACGTGTCTCTTACTTCATAAGACACAGTTTAAAGGGACAGTCTGCCTTCCCCTTCAGAACTGTCCCTCTGCTCTCCTGCTGACAGTGGATTCCTACTAGGAACTCACAGATGAGCAGAAGGTGACTTGCAATGAGGAACTTTGTCTGTGGGTGGAGTAAGGGATAGAAAGAAATAATTATAATATAATTAGATATGTGTTAAAAGACTAGTTATGCACATAATGACCTGAAGGATTTAGGCAAGTAGTCTTTCAGAAAGACGGAACTTTTGAACAGCTCCACAATGAGCCCAATGCAGCCAAGCAGAGTACAGGAAGTGGATGCTTTCTGTAGAAGTGGGCATTCAGGCCAGAGAAGGGCCCTGTGGAAAAGCACAGGAATGTGAGAGAGTTCAGGCTACCCAGTTGTCTCTGAGACTTGAGAAAGCAGGGGATGGGTGGAGACAGAGTTCACAGAGCTTTGTACATCATAGTGATGAGTTTAGACTTAGCACTATTGTCATTAGGGAAAGAACAAATAATTTTTTTATCAAGGAAGTGACATAATACAACTTGGGGGATTTATGTAATGTTGATAATTAATCCCAGCACAAATCTACTTTTTTGCTAAATTCTTTGTCCTTATTTTATAATCACCAGAGTTTAATATAACAGCTGTCCAGTTGAGTTTAATCCAGGTTAGTTCTTGATAGGCAAAAGAGATTTTTTTTTTCAAGATGTATTCTGAGGAGCTACAGCCTCCTGGGACACTGGCTTTCACATGCAGATTCTAAAACCTCAGGCCTACTCTATTAATGGCTTTTGTTAATTGCAACAAGTGGAAAAAAGAAAGTATAGCAAAAAAATTCTATCAGATACTTTAAAAAGCAAATGCAGGATATCCTTATATAATATTGACCTTCAACAACAAGTATTCAAATATTTCAACAAATAAAATGGATTTATTTAGCAACAACAACAAAAAGACCATTTGGAAACTTCAGATTCATGAGTAGACATGTGTACACTTGCCAGGAAAAAAAAATATATCATCTCCATAGTAGCCATTTGAGCAACTGTTACTGAATAAAGAGGAAGCTCCTTCCTTCCACTATTATATCACTTCCTGTCAGAGAGGCAAGGAGTTCAGACCTGTAGTTTGTTGATTGTGATTATGCTTATGTGAACCTTTATCAGGTTTCTGTCTGTTAATTTTCACAAGAGCTGTAAGTGTGAGTTCTTAACTTTATACAGTCACAAAGCAAAATGTTAATTCATTATCATTCAAATTATCTCCTGTTTTCCATTTCCAAACAATAGAGACTTCCCTAAACCAGAAATTAAATCCTGGCCAATAAGAATTATTCGTCTCTAATATGAGAGCCCCTGAAACACAGTGTGAAAGTCTATGGGTCCTAGATCTCCAGTCTGGCTAGATTCTTGGACTGGAGCCTCTGGAGTTTTAGGGAGATAGCAAACTTAATGGTATCAGTGTCATGATGGATGACAGCTCATGTGTCCATGGGGAAATTAGAAGTTCATTCTCCAGTTAAGTTTGAACCAAGCATCTACCTCTGTCTGCAGAAAATCGTCACGTTTCCACATCAAATGTCTGAATCATTGTCTTAAAATTTTTCTTATGATTGTTCTTACTGTTTTTTTTTTCCCCTTTCCTCTACCAAGAAGTCAAAACTAAACTGGTAGTTTTCCAAATTGGAGAAAAACATCAGTTAAGATAAACTAAGAAGGTTACCAGTTTGAGAAATAGTTGAATTGTATGAACTCAAACATAAAGTCACAGGAAATTTTCTGGTCTTGAGATGAACTTTGCTTCTTATTGCTTTGAATCAACTTTCTATTTACTGTTAATTCTTAAGAGAGCAAAATATGTTGATAAAATCTAAAAATAAAATATTAATGGCTTAAAACAAACTCAAGAGTCTCTACTGGCTGAACTCTTTCAGCTGCCCCCTCCCCACAGGCAAGGCCTTTCAACTGTTGCAGCTGTTCTTCCCATTAATTGTTCTCCATATTGCTGACACATATATACACACACAGAGAGACTGTGACTTTCAGAGTTAATTTTTAATTTATCAAGTTGAGCTTTATCAGTTAACTTTCACTTTGGCAGATGAGGATTCCTCTGGGACCGATCTGTTCTGACACCTTAAATCTTTCTAATACGTTTATAGTATGACTTTTGGTTATATCAGTGGTGTCTAATTATGAAAATTTGTTCACTATTGACTCACCTCTTTTCTTATTTGTAGGCTTTCTCAGGGAAAATTGTGTTTTCTGTTATGTTTGGGAGGATTTTAATTTCTTCATTAAACTTGATGGATAAATTAACAGCATAGAATATTCATGGCTGGCAAGCCTTATCTTTTAATCCTGTGAATATGACATCCCACTGCCTTCTTGCTTCTAGGGTTTGTGATGTGAAAATTGATGAGAACCCAATAGTTCTACCTCAGTATGTTAGATGCTTCTTATCCCTAGGTGTTTAAGATATTTTTCTTTGTCATTGCTTTTGCATAGTTTTACTATGCTATATCACAACTGAGCCATTTTGGATTCAGGTACTTGGGTGTTTGTTCAGCTTCCTGGATGTCTATTTTTTTTTTTAACTATAGCACTGCTCAGCTCTGGCTTTCAGGGGATTGAATTTAGGACACTGGAGCCTCAGACATGAGAGTTTCTTTGCATAACCATTATGCTATCTACCCTTGCCTAAATGTCTATATTGTAAGCTTTGCCCAGGTGTGGGACTTTCCCTGCTATGATTTCTTTGACTATGTTTTCTGTATCTAGTTCCTTCTCTTCATCTTTGGGTATCTAGATAACTCTCACATTTGTTTTTCTAGTGGGTTTTGTTTTTTCACAATTGATTCATATTCTATAGGAGATTGGATTGAAAAATGAGGTGTTTCCTCTGTCTCAGCAGATCTGGGGACTCATAAATGGGGATGTAGGAGCACTAAGAGGAGGATGGGGACTTCATGGTGAGGTAGGTGGGGAGGTGGGGGTAAGATGCACAGACACCTATTTTGAGGAAATGCACAAATGTATCCTTATGCCAAGCAACAATTTTTTTTCTCAATAAAATGATTCTGCAGTTGTATTATGGGTGGTGAATGAGGAATCTAAAAACTCTTAGAAACTCTTTCAGAAGTTTTTAATATTCTTTAAATTTGTGTGAATCACTTATAATAATTATCTAAGAAATAATAGTTGGGGGGGAAGTGAAGACTGGGTTTTACCCAGTTAAGCACACATAGTTCCATGCATAAGGACCTAGGTTCAAGCCCCTGCTTTTCACCTACAGGAGGGATGCCTCAAGAGCAGTGAAGCAAATTTGCAGGTGTCTCTCTTTCTCTCTCTCTGTTTCCCTCTCCCCTCTGTCCCATCCAGTCAATGAGAAAGAAAGAAAAGAAATAAAATAAAATAAAACAGACAAGTCTCATACGGAAACTACACTTTGCTTTTTAAAATCATATCAAAGATGGGATTAATAATGAACGTCTATTCAGGGCAGTCTTCCTGAAATACATGAATAAACAGAAGGAGGAAATCAAAAGTAGCATATAAAGCATAACACTAATAAAAAAAATAACAGTGAGAATTCAGAAAGAAAAGTTTAAATTAAACTTCATCAACATCAAAAACTTCCCATTATATTCTTGAAAGAATAAACAGGCAGCCTTCAGGATGGGAAAGAACATTGTAAAAATCTTGTATCTAAAAGTGAACTATTGCTGTGGAGATAGCTCATTCCTAAAATGAATAAAAAATAATTGTGGGGCCAGGTGGTGATGCATCTGGTTGAGCGCACATGTTACAGTGCATAAGGACCTGGGTTTGAGCCCATGGTCACCACCTGTAGGAGGAAAGCTTTTTAAGTGGTGAAGCAGTGCTGCAAGTGTCTGTCTCTCTGTCTCTCTTTCTTTCTATCTCCACTTTCCCTCTCAGTTTCTGGCTGTTTCTATCAAATAAATAATTATATTTTTTAAAATTAAAAGTAAAATAATCACAAATAATAAAAAATAAAGAGGATGGAAATCAAATCAAATCATATCAAAGATGGGCCTCTTAAAATAGTTCACTTAAAAAAATAACTCACTTAGATAACGTGCTTTGCTATGCTTTTGACCCAAGTTTGAGCCACACTAGACAAAACTTTAATGCTGTGGCTTCTTCCATCTTTCTCTACTTGTCTCTGTCTTTCCATCTGAAAAAAAAAATAATAATTACTTTGGAGCAGTGAAGCCTTGGAGACAACCAAAACTTAAAAAAAATCTAAATAGATTAGTATCAAAGATATTCTCTGAGATGCCTGATCCAACATGTAGACAGACAAGATGTGCAAACTCAACATGGGTCCATGTGTCTTCACCTGTTGGTCTGGAATTTGAATTTTCTAACCCTTAACTGGTGTGTGTGTGTGTGTGTGTGTGTGTGTATGAGAGATAGATAGATAGAGAGACAGAGAGAGAGAGAGAGTGAGAGGGATATCAGATATACAAAACCCTTTTGCTGGCATTCAGAATCCTATATGACATTGGCAATATCCAGTTCTGACCTCTGGGAGAGAAATCCCTGCAGTGATAGTCACTAAGCAAACAGTATTTCCCCCACCCTGAAAGATTGGAATAGGAAGAGGGAGGCAGTGAAGTCTGCTTCAATGCTCTCCCAGTCATGTCTGGCTTGGCCAGAGCAGACTTTCACCAGACCAAGGCAAATGAAAACAGCATGCACAGTACAGTGAGATTTTATGAGGTCAAAGCTGCCTGTTTCCATTTCAAAGGGCTATCTTGTCTTATGTGAGAGTTTCCTTGCTACTGTTCAGACGATGATGACCTTAGGTGACAGACTCACTGTTGGTGGGTGGTGAGTGTGGATATGTGTGTGTGGGGGGGGGGGGGCGGGGGTGCAGGGAGGCTGTAGGGCTGTTTGCAGGTAGCTGAGAGAAATAAATAGACAACTGAGAAATACAACAGTCCTGTGTGGGTTTCTGTGAATTTTTTTTAATTCCACTACTCTGTGAAGTTCAAAATATCAGGTGTGGATGAAGGGGTCTGTTGGGTCTGTCAGTGTCTTTGTTATTTCCCACACCCTATCCCCACAGCCCTAGGACTGAAGAGAGTATGGCAGGGGAGGGAAAGGGAGGGAAGGAAGGGTCTGGGTGGGAAGTGAGTCTAAGGTAAAGGGCTTTGTCTGCCATTCCTGGTGCTGGTCCAGTTGTCATTCTAGATCGACAACCAGCTCCTGTTGGAGTTTCAACTTATTTTTTCATGCAAACTTCATATTTCATTTTAACATACTTTTTTCATTATTCTGTACTTTTTCTATTTTTGAGGCCTTATGTTTTAATGATTTTTTCCATTTTTATTAATTATTTAATATTGATTTACAAAATTATGAGATAACAGGAGTATAATTGCACACCATCCTACGACCAGATCCTGTGTCCACATTCCGTCTTGGAAACTGCAGTAATTCTCCCAAGATCACAGATATGAGTTGGCACTTATTTCTATAACTATCTTTATTTGTATTTTTTCTATGGTCCTGCCTTCTCTTCCTTTATTAGTCACACTTACACCTATTGCTACTTCCTAATGTCTTCCCTTTTTCCTTTTCTCTCTCTCTGGATCCTGATGTATTGGAGTTCAGAACCATCTGTTCATCTTCCCCTAACATTTCTCCCCCTCTGAAGGTATGGACCAAAATTCTTTATAGGTTGCAGAAGGTGGAAGTTCTGGCTTCTATAATTGTTTTTCTGTTGGACTTAGGAGTATCTTATTTTACCATCAATACAATTTATGGGCCCAAGAGATAGCTCACTGGTTAGGGTATGCCTTTCCATATGTTCTGTCCTACTCCAAGCCCAGGCACTGCAGGGCAGTGTCACAGCTCCTGGGGAAGCTCAAGTGCCATGGTGTCTCTTTCCACCCCAGTCTCTCTACCTGAGTAAAGCAGCAACCCAGAGTGATGCAATTAGAAATGCCTGAGGCCCTATTTCTGAAAATAAAATCAAGATGACTTATAAGATGAACAGGCACTCATTTGGAGGAGGGAGGTTGTGAGCCAGGAGCCAAAATCAAGGGTAGTATGTCAGTACCTACAAAGCAAGAGAGAAAAACAAATACCTGAATTAGATTTTATTGACTGAAATGGAAATTTCTTTTAAAAAATTTTTTTATTTATAAAAAGGAAACACTGACAAAAACCATAGGAAAAGAGGGGTACAACTCCACACAATTCCCACCACCAGAACTCCATATCCCATCCCCTCCCCTGATAGCTTTCCTATTCTTTAGCCCTCTGGGAGTGTGGACCCAGGGACATTATGGGGTGCAGAAAGTGGAAAGTCTGGCTTCTGTAATTGTTTCCCCACTGAACATGGGCATTGACAGGTTGATCCATACTCCCAGCCTGTCTCTCTCTTTCCCTAGTGGGGCAGGGCTCTGGGGTAGTGGGGCTCCAGGACACATTGGTGGGATCATCTGTCCAGAGAAGTCTGGTTGGCATCAGGGTAGCATCTGGAACCTGGTAGCTGAAAAAAAGAGTTAACATATAGATCCAAACAAATTGTTGAACAATTATGAACCTAAAGGCTGGAATAGTGCAGATGAAGAGTTGGGGGTCTCTGTTTTGTAGATAGTTAGTACTCATATTTTAGTTATATTCCAAAGAGCCCATGACTATACTAGTTTTTGTTTGTTTGTTTGTTTCCCTGAACCTGACATCTGATATGCAGCTGGGTCCAAGTTATTGTCTGGAGAGATGATGTCATGGCTGGAAAAAGGACCAGAAAGCTGGATCAGGGAAGAGAATAGCTCCCAACTATGGGAAAGGTGTGTAAATACTGTTGACTGTAAACCCCATTGATTTGATCTGATCTGGGGCCCACATTCAGCTTAGGAGCCTATGTGACCTCTGCATCTCTGCAGATCTGAGCTCACATTCTGTGGTCATGAGAAGGAACATTCCAAGCTGCTGAAAGACTTCTTTTATGGACTGTGACCTGTACAGACTCTAAAAGTTATAATTGTTTAGCTGGCAAAATCCCTCACTTGGATAGTGAGCTGCTTTGCCATGTGTCTGACCCAGGTTCAATCCCTGCCCTCGCTGTATGGAAGGAACCTTTGGTACTATGTTTCTATAGCCTCTCTCTCTCTCTCTCTCTCTCTCTCTCTCTCTCTCTGTATGTGTGTGTGTGTATGTGTGTGTATGTGTGTGTGTGTCTCTGTCTGTATCTAAACTAAATGAATAAATGCTACATATAATTGCCACCTGTTACAAAATACTGTTTTATCTTTATTTTTGTTCCCTCATTATCAATATTTGAAAACATAAAACCATTCAACTTATGGGTGATAGAAAAATGGACCTGCGGGCTGGGTGTGCCAGTGGCTTACACAGTCTCATTAGTGTGTTGGGCTCATCATTGGGATTCTGTGCCATGCTGATGGGTCTGATTGCAGTGTGAGGGAGGAGACTCAGCTTCCCCTGCCCCCAGTGCCTCCAAATGATGAATCACAGCTGTGGAGCAAACCCTCTGGGTTCACCGTTTTCTCGTCTTTAGGATGGGGCTATTCCAAACTATTCCCAGTAGCTAAAACATAACATCAACCTCAGTGCCCATGCAAAGATGAATAGAAACTGTGATAAAGAAACTGCGAGCACCCAGCCGTAGTGCAGCAGGTTAAATGCACATGGCTTGAAGCAAGCTGACCAGCGTAAGGATCCCAGTTTGAGTCCCTGGCTCCCCACCTGCAGGGGTTCGCTTCATGGGTGGTGAAGCAGGTCTGCAGGTGTCTATCTTTCTCTCTCCCTCTCTGTCTCCCCCTACTCTCTCAATTTTTCTCTGCCCTATACAACAACAACAATAACTTCAACAACAACAAGGGCAACAAAAATGGAAATAAATGGCATTTATAGATTTGTAGTGCAGGCATCGAGCCCCAGTGATAACCTGGCCCCAGCCCCAGACCAGTGAGCTGGATGCCTGCTGTCGCCCAGAAAATCAAAGCCGGGTGGCTGGCTCAGCTGTCTAGACTGTGCTGTCTCTCCAGACAGATAGGAGTTGGAAGATAGGAAGTGGAAGCTGCCATGAGATTCCTCTGATTATGCAGTGAGGGAGGAGGGGGTGTGTTTTCTGGGTGGAGGCAGGGAATAAGGGTGCTGAGGGGGCAGATCTTGGGTGTCTCTTGTGCTGGGGAGGTAGGAGAGGCACATGGTCAAGACTCCTATTCAGCCCCTTAAGGCAGACACAGGATGGATGGGGGGGCTGGAGAGGAGGGTGCAAGGGAACGAGATTCAGCAGACAGCAGCCCCAGAGCATGCCTGGCAGGGGCGCAGCACTTGTTCAGCTTTCCTTTTCACACACATTTTCCGCCCCTGACCATTAGCTGAGCAAAAGCCCTCTAACCAGGCTGCAGAATCCACAGGCCTGCTCAGCCGAGTGTGAACCGGCACAGAGCGGTGCCAACTGCCTCTAATACGGGGCTGGGCAGGACTGGGTGGGGCAGAGCGCAGGAGAGATGGCAGGGGAGCCAGGCCTGCTGCAGTGGGTCCCCGACTCCCAGGCTCACCTGCGGAGGGAAGAGCCAGGATCACCTGGAACTTCTCCCCTTGCTGGTAACCAGCCACAAAGTCTCTGTGCCTGTTTCCTGGTCGGCTCACTAAGTACACAAAATGCACCTGCCCAGACCCATCTTTTATCCCTTCTACATTTATTCATTCACATGTGCTTACACTATGAATGATAAATGCAGACACATTATATAATGACCATTACAATGAATATTGCAATCTGTCACTGGTTTGCTATATATCTTTATAATAACACCTGTTAAAAACTGCACAATAATTTTTTTTTTTTTTGCCTTCAGAGTTATTGCTGGGCTCAGTGCCTACACCATGAATCCACTGCTCCTGGAGGCTACTTTTTTCCCTTTTGTTGCCCTTGTTGTTTTATAGTTGTTGTGGTTATTATTGTTGTTATTACTGGTGTCGTTGTTGTGGGATAGGACAGAGAGAAATGGAGAGAGGATGATGGGAAGACAGAGAGAGGGAGAGAAAGATAGACGCCTGCAGACCTGCTTCACCGCCTGTGGGGTGAAGGAGATGGGAGGGTGGGGAGCCAGGGACTGGAACCAGGATCCTTACGCCAGTCCTTGCACTTTGTGCCATGTGCACTTAACCCATTGTGCTACCACCAGACCCCCAGTATTTTTTTTAGAAATGCCTAGATGGGGGTTGAAGAGTGGCACACCTCCTTAAGTGCACACATTACAGTGCACAAGGACCCAGGTTCAATTGAGCCCCTGGGGGAAAGCTTCATGAGCAGTGACCAGAGTTCATGCTTTTGACTCCATTTTACATATTTGGAACCTGAAGCCCCAAAAGTTGCCTAGAGCCAGGATGTGGGCTCAGTAAATTCTGCCTAGGACCAGTCCCGTCTGTCACACATTCTGAAAGCTCTTGGTGGTTTGTGTATCACTGACTTGACACCTCTCATGCATCAGTATTAAGTCTTCAACTGATATTTTATTAAACAACCCAAATTGTGCCCAGTCCAAATAGGACATTTTTGATCAGTAAACATATTCAACATTCATACTGCAGATTAATTCATGTGTGGGGTGAAAAAAAATACTTCTCAGGGAGTCGGATGGTAGCACAGCAGGTTGGGTGCATGTGGTGCAAAGCACAAGGACCCTAATAAGGATCCTGGTTCGAGCCCCCAGCTCCCCACCTGCAAGGGGGGTGTCACGTCACAAGCAGTGAAGCAGGTCTGCAGGTGTCTATCTTTCTCTCCCCCTCTCTCTGTCTTCCCCTCCTCTCTCCATTTCTCTCTGTCCTAGCCAACAACGATGACATCAATAACAATAACAACAACTACAAGGACAAAACAAATAAGGGCAAACAAAAGGGAAATGAATAAATAATAAATGAATAAATAAATAATTTTTTTTAAAAAAAGAAAAAATACTTTTCAGTCCCTCCTATCAAATTTGGTAACAAACCCTACATAGATTTTAGCCAAGAGTCTTCCATTTTCGCCCCTCTAAGCCTCATCAGCTATTCTGTTCTTGTGGTTCACTTTGCATTTGAGGTGAGAGCGTAAAAAGAAATGAGTGTGACTATGGAAAGAAAGGCTTTTTCACAACGGTAACTGCTTAATATACCAAAGCATGAAAAACACAGCCAACCTGGGTCACTTCCTGATGTGTCAGTGATTAACAGAGGAGAAAAGCCATAACATAATGATTAAGTACTTTTGGCTCTTGCCGGACGATTCCTTCCTTAGTTCATGAAGGTTTGTGGAAGCTAAGAGGCACGCGCTTTATTGTGCTGAAGGAAGAAGTCATTCAGATGTTGCTTAGTGGTTAGTTATGATTTCTCTTTCTTTCTCTCTTTCTTTCTGTCTTTCTTTCTCCCCCCTCATTTTTCCACTTTATTGGATAAGACAGCGAGAAATTGAGAGGGGAAGGGGAGATAGAGAGGGAGAGAGAAAGACGCCTGCAGACCTGCTTTGCCGTTTGTGAAGCTTCTCCCCTGCAGGAGGGGAGAGCCAGGGCCTGAACCCTGATCCTTGTGAGGGTTGTGTCCCCTTATACTGTGTGCACTTAACCAAGCGCACCCCCCTCAACCCCTAGTGAGGATTTCTTGATGGCTAGTAGCATTTGGTCATACTGATTTCTAAATGATTTCACATTTGTAAAGCAATTACTGAATTCTGTTCCATGAAAATCACTGTGGTGTTCCAAAAGTGGCTTCCTAAAGGGAACTAAATTCAATGGAAATAAAAAATAGGGCCACTGTATCTTTGGCTACCTGAGCATTTATATGATTGAATCATTAGGATCGTCAAGATAGCTCACCTGGGAAGGTGTCTCGCCTGTCATGCAGATACCCCAAGTTTGAACCTGATCCCCACTGCACTGCACTTCATTGAATGGTATCTTTCCCTCTCTCCCTCTGTCTCTGTCACTATCTTGCTCTATGAAAAGAAAATGTCAGCTTGAAGCAGTGAGGTCCTACCAATGGGGAAGAAGTACCTGTGGGATATATACTCCATGGAATACTACTCTGCAATGAAAATGATTTTTGTGTCCTTTGAAGCAAAATGGATCGAACTGGAGGTGCTTATGCTTAGTGGAATAAGTAGAGAGCTGAAAGACAACTGCGCTTTCACTCATGCATGGAATCTAGAGAACTGATACACGTGAACTTGCAAAAGAAAAAATAGCAAGCCAGCTGTTTCTAAGACTCTGGGAGAACTTTGGTGGTTTTCACTGGGAGGTGAGAAGTTGTGCACACAGGACTGTGGTGGTGGGGCCAGTGTGGAGCTCTACCCTGTAATTTCACAGTCTTGTAACCCACTATTAAATATCACACCAAAAAAAAAAAGTGATACTAAAGGTGAAGAAGGGTCACCCCCTAAAAAAAATTGGAATTACTGAAACATTTGCAAATTAAAAAATTACCTGGGAAAGAACAACAGGATGAAGTGACTGTCCTGCATCTGGGATTCTCGCCACACTTTGCCGAACAGTGAGGTGCCTGACTCCACAGCCCTGGGCCAATCACACAGGCAGCTCAGTGCCCACAGGGACAGCGGGGTGGCCAGAAAGCTACCCGGACTAACGCTGAGTCTATTCAATCAGGAGGCACAGCCACATGTCAGCAAAAAATGTCACATACTCTGAAGTCCCGGCCAGTCCAATTGTGCAGTCCTGGAGCGCCTGGCTGATTTGGCTAAAAATTGACACGGGAGTGACTCTGGAACTATCTTGTTTAGTTGGGTCTAGAAATACAGCCTCAACCAGGCTCCAGGGTCTTGTCCAAAGGGCTGGCCTTCACAGAGATGTGAGGTTGGGAAGGAGGAGGTGAGCAGACAGTGCAGACACCATTTATTTAGTTCAACGGTTCTCCACTTAACTGACTGTCACCTGGACTGGAACTTTCCATGTCTTCCATACAGTAGAATAATTGGTACCCGTTGTTCGTGGCAGACTTCTCCTAGCACGCTTACCCCCCCCCACACACACACACACACACACACTGGTGGAACTTTATAATTGCCAAGAGTTAGTCACTTCCGCCAGATGTGGGTTTTTTTTTATTGCAAGAAGGAAATGTAATAGTAAATTAATTACAAATGTGTTAAATGCAAATTCACGCAGGATTGGTGTTTTGTGATTGACACAACCACGTAGTTGGATAGTGTGTTTGCTTTGTCATGCACACACCGCAGGTTCAAGCCTAACCCCCACTGCATGGAAGGAACTTTCAGGGGGCTGAGTGGTGGTGCAGCTGGTTGGGCGCACATGTTACAATGTGCAAAGACCCAGGCTCCAAACCCCAGTCCCCCAGCTGCAGGGAGAAAGCTTTGTGAGTTGTGAAGCAGTTTTGCAGCTGTCTCTCTCTCTCTCTCTCTCTCTCTCTCTCTCTCTCTCCCTCTCTATCACCCCCTTCCCTCTCTATTTCTGGCTGTCTCTATCCAGTAAATAAAGATAATAAAAGAATTAAAAAACAAAGAAGCTTCAGTGCTGTTGCCCTCACCCCTCTCTCTTTCTCTTTCTCCCATCTGTCTGAAAAAGTGAACGTGCAGTGGTGAAATAAAATGTTTCTGTGAAAAACAGATTAGAAGGTTTGCTCAAAATAAACTTGGCAGGGTCAGAAGGTAACCGGCCTGGTAGAGCATGGCCCTTGCAGTGTGCGGGACCTTGGGTTCCAGCCCTGGCAGCATATGGAAACACCATGGACAGCACCAGGGAGCGCTGCCGTGGCACCCTCTTCCTTGTCTGTCTGTTTCTTGCTCTCACCCCTCTCTTTGTCTCTCACTCTCTCCCTCTTGCCTGTCTACCTCGCATACCCTCTAAAAATAGGATGAGGCAATGGACATAATGGAGGCCACTAAGTGGTTGCATCCGGCATGTATGGCAAAGCCTCAGCACTACATTAAAGGGAAAAAAATCAGTTAATTCTTTTTTCAGCCACCAGGTTCCAGATGGTACCATGATGCCAACCGGACTTCTCTGGGCAAACAATCCCACCAATGTGTCCTGGAGCCCCACTTCCCCAGAGCCCCACCCACTAGGGAAAGAGAGAGGCAGGCTGGGAGTATGGACCGACCTGTCAACACCCATGTTCAGCGGGGAAGCAATTACAGAAGCCAGACCTTCCACCTTCTGCATCCCATAATGTCCCTGGGTCCATGCTCCCAGAGGAATAAAGAATAGGGAAGCTATCAGGGGAGGGGATGGGATACAGAGTTCTGGGGGTGGGAATTGTGTGGAGTTGTCCCCCTCTTATCCTATGTTTTTGTTAGTGTTTCCTTTTTATAAATAAAAAATAAAGAATAGAGGAAAAAACAGATGAGTGTCTGAGAAAGCTGTGGTATACATACACAATGGAATACTACTCAGCTATTAAAAATGATGAATTCACCTTCTTTGCCCCATCTTGAATGGAGCTTGAAGGAATCATGTTAAGTAAGATAAGTCAGAAAGTGAAGGATAAATATGGGATGATCTCACTCATAGAAGAGAAAAATAAGAACAGAAGGAAAAAACACAAAGCAGAACTTGGACTGGAGTTGGCGTATTACACCAAAGTAAAACACTCTGGGGTGGGTAGTGGGGGCAGTTCAGGGCTTGGAACATGATGGTAGAGGAGGACTTAGTGGGGCATGAATTGTTATGTGGAAAACTGAGAAATGTTATGCACATACAAACTGTTGTATTGACTGTCGACTGTAAAATATTAATCCCCCAGTAAAGAATTTTTTTTAAAAAGATCTTTATGTGAAAGCACTGTATAAAAAAAAATAAATAAAAATAAGAACAGAAGGGAAAACAGAAAGCAGAACTTGGACTGGAGTTGGTGTATTGCACCAAAGTAAAAAACTCTGGGGTGGTGGTGGTGGTGGTGGTGGTGGTGGGGTGGTTCAGGTCCTGAACATGATGGCAGAGGAGGACCTTGGGGGAGGGGGGGTTGAATTGTTATGTGGGAAACAGAAATGGTACACATGTACAAACTTCTGTATTTTACTGTTGACTGTGAATCATTAGTCCCCCAATAAAGATATATATACATATGTATGTATGTATACATATATACATGCATATATCTTTATATAATCAATGAAAAAAATGGCCAGTTCTTTTGGGAGAATGTAGGCTTTCCTCTTCAATCATTGTCTATTCATTTGGTCGGAATGGGCTGTGTGTACATGTAGTGAGGTTCAAGGACAAGTATGTGGAAATCACACTCCACTCTGTAATAACCGACCGGCCTGGGCTCAGGAAATAACATCCAGCGCAGAATATGGCTATTTGTCTACTTTGATTACACACATGGGGACCTCCACTCAGGAAACGTGAGGCGATGTCTTTGTATTTTTCCTACAAACCAGCCAATATATCTCCTAGCCTTGCCCTATCTCTGCTGTCGGTTATCTACTCCCCTGCCCTGGGGGAAACAAGCTACTTTTCAGTTCAAATTAACCTAAAAAATACATATGAGGTGGGGGGTGGGGTGGGGAAGGGAGAAAGATGGCTGCGTAACCATAAGATGGGTATCAAAGCAGATTGTGAATTCACTGTTTCACTCTTTCATTTTTTCAGTTATTTGTTTTACTATTTTACTTATATATTTATGTATTGTTTTACTATCTTATTTATATATTTATTTCTTGTTTTACTATTTTATTTATATACTTATTTCTTGTTCTACTATTTTATTTATATACTTATTTCTTGTTTTACTATTTTATTTATATATTTATTGGTTTACTACTGTATACTCTTTTTGCTCTTTTGTTAGCATGCAGGGTTTTTCCAACAGTCTCTTGCAAAACATATTGTGTTCATAAGTATGAAACCAGCATTCTCGGTGTGTCCAAGTGACCTCTTCGACAGGACCAGTGTTCCCAAACTTATAGCTAATTGTTGCTTTTTAATAAGGAAGAAACTTTTGGTGTTAGCACAGCTGGTTCATTTGCTCGCTTGAAATACACACTGTGTTTTGATCACCTTGTTGTCTTTTCTGTTTTGATTATTATTTCAGGGGGTGGTCAAAAGGCCCTTCTACCCTCCCATAAAGGTCTCAGCAGCCAATGTCCATGTGTGGAATGTTATGCTAAGAAATCCACCAACATTAGGCCACTTTCTACCTATTACAATTTCTTGCATTTTTATTTTAAGTTATTTTTAAAAGGCAGACTTTCCCCTTACTATACGAAAATTCCCAAACATAATAAAAATGACAAGTAACTCATTTTATTTTTTCTTTCTTCCTTTCTTTCTTTCTTTCTTTCTTTCTTTCTTTCTCCTCCTCCTCCTCCTTCTCCTCCTCCTCCTTTATTTTAGATAGAAGGAGAGAGGGAAAGTGGGCCATAGTGCCAAAGCTTCCTTCAGTGTGGTGGGGAGAGGCTGGAACTTGCGTCATACACAAAGCCACACACTATCCAAGTGAGCTATTTTGCCGCCACAAGCAGCTCACTTTGCTGAAGTTTCTTTTGATATATTGTTACACACTATATCTATGTGACTCTGTATGGTGTTCAGCACTCGCATGCTTTCTTTTGCCTAGTCCACTGGGATATGTCAAGTTGTCTTTAAAATATTTTATTATTTTGAATAAATAGATATGTATGCATATAGGGAGAGAGATAAATGCAGTACTCAGCTCTGGCTTATGGTGGTGCTGGAGATTGAGGCTCCTGAGGGACCCAGGAGCCTCAGGCATGAAAGGTTTTTGCATAGTCATTGTGCTGTCTCCACAGCCCCTTACTCAGCTGTTTTTAAACTCACCTCCATCTCCTTCCCTCCTCCTAGGGCTGCGTGTGCAAAGGCAAAGGCCAGTGCTTCTGCCATGGCTCCAAAGGAGAGAAGGTAAGACCTCACCACAGAGCACCTGACTGGCTAGAAACAGTGACCTAAGAAATCTTCTAGGAAACTTCTTGAACCTCCTATCAATAGAGCCAGCCAAACTGTAACTGGAGAGAAAAAGAAGCCAGTTAGCAAAATAATAAAGTTTATAGGAGTGGTTTCATGAGGGCTGCGTGTCCCTGCACCTGTTTGACTGAGCACACATAACGCCACATGCAAAGACTAGGGTTCAATCCCGGAGCCCCTATCTCCAAAGGGGAAGCTTCATGAGAGGCGAAGCAGTGCTCCAGATAGCTCCATCCTTTTATCTATCCAGCCATATATAATCTATCTACTCTTCCCTCTAAATATCTCTTTGACTTATCAGTAAAAACTGCAACAGAGGGAATGGGGGAGGAGGGTAGCACAGCGGGTCAAGCGCACGTGGCGCAAAGCACAAGGACCGGCATAAGGATCCCAGTTGGAGCCCCCGGCTCCCCACCTGCAGGGGAGTTTCTTCACAGGTGGTGAAGCAGGTCTGCAGGTGTCTTTCTCTCCCCCTCTGTCTTCCCCTCCTCTCTCCATTTCTCTCTGTCCATTCTAACAACGACAGCATCAGTAACAACAACAATAATAACTACAACAATTAAAAAACAAGGACAACAGAAGGGGAAATAAATAAATAAAATCTGCAACGTAGAAAAAAAATGCCTTCATATGTAGCATTGGTGAGACTGCGCCTCCTGGTGGAAGAATGTTGCAGTTGCAGACTAACTGAGACAAAAATTCAGTGGAGGGAAGTAATGCCCTTGTAGAGTTCAGCGGGGGAAGAAGAAGAAGAACGCGTGAAATCTCATTAATTCGCTCCATTAACTTGCAATTTGTGATAATTATGACAGAGGCAGAACTAAAGTTTCCTTCTTTGTTCACATAACCACTTCCTCGGAGGCACTAATGAAGTTTTAAACAATATTGAGCTGAAGATGGGACTGATTTAAACTATTCCTTAAAGAACATATTTTGAACTCTTTAGATAATTTACATATGATACGCATGACAACTGGGATTAATATTATACTTATTTGAAGTTATTCTGTAATCTACATGCAGTCTTAGACTTTCCCTCTCTGAAATTATGAGTGTACTATATTCAGATGTTGTTGAAAACTGATTCATTCTTGCATTCCAGAGGTATCTGTGGGGTGCCTTGTATATTCAGAATGCTGTCTTAAGACATAAAAAGGGAGCTGGTATTGAGAGGAGTCCAGCAAATTCCTTTATTTCTCTTTTTATTGGGGGTATGTGCCCACATGCATAGTATGACGTATTTTTACATTTTAATGTACCAATTTGGTAACTAAATCAACTGAACTAGCCATCAGCACTTACTGATCAAGACTAATCCCAGGACCCATCACCTCAGGGAAAGATTTTCGTTGACAGAACTGTGGTCCTCCTGGGGCCTGACTGACTTTCACTTGCTCGTCCCTGGGGTTTTTCCCAGAAGGCCACCTGACTCCTTGTAAGATAATTAGCTCACACTTTGGGTTTTGCCATACTTGGGTCTGCTACTCAAATAGCAGAACGAATAACTAGTTTTTGTGTCATCAAGAAAGGACCCCTGTGTTGTTCTTGTCCAGCTCCAAAGCGATCACGTACACTTGCCCAGACGCATTCTTGTACATGGCCTCTCTCTCCACCCCCACCAACCACACACCACTTAGCTCCATCTCTCTAACCAGGCTTTCTCTGCACCCTTGGTCCCCTGTCCCTAATCTCTGCTCTGAGAGCCACTGGGGGATCAGGAAGACCAAGAACCAGCACTTTCAAGCCCAGATATAACAGTGAATGATCACTCACCAGTGAAAATAGAAGTGCCATAATTCTTTCATAACAGTGGTGTGTGTGTGTGTGTGTGTGTGTGTGTGTGTGTGTGTGTTGGACTATTGCTGATTTCTGCCCTTGTTTTGGTATTAACAGGGAGAGAAAGGTTTACCTGGACCTTCTGGTCCTCCTGGCCAGAAGGGATTTCCAGGGCCTGAAGGTTTGCCTGGACCCCTGGGACCTAAGGTAGGTCATCTGTGAGCTTGAAAAATCCCCAGACCTTTACCTACCTTCTTTCTATCTCCCCTATGGGCTGCTGGCTTCCTTTGGCCTTGTTCAAGGCCTCTTCATCCACCCTTGTCCTGGTCTCCTGGGTTGTGACTCCACCTTTCTTCTTACTGGTGTCTCCTCTCTCCGGGGCATAGCAGCGATCCTTTGGATGTTGGCTTTTGTCTTTTCTGTCCTTAAATATTCAACGATTTCCCCCATCCAGAGAGAAAACTTCCTCTAGATCTTTTAGGTTCCCTAACCCAAGGAAAGCTATCTTCTCCCACATTGTCATTTTTCTGTCAAGTTTCCTAAAGAAACAGCTTACAGTGGGAGCGGGGCATCAATCAGCAGGGAACAATTTGCTTACAATTGGCCCCTGAAACCACTCTGCAGAGACCACCCCTGACCTCCACCAATGGACAATGCCAAAGGGTCCTTCTGTGTTTTTAGTTGAACTCCTCTACTTTGTTTCAAACCATGAGAGTCTTCTCTTAAATATATATATATATATATGTAAGGGGCTGGGTGGTGGCACACCTGGTTGAGCACACATGCTACAATGTGCAAGGACCCAGGTTTGAGTCCTGGTCCCCACCTGCAGGGGGAAAAGCTTCACGAATGGTGAAGCAGTGCTGCAGGTGTCTCTCTGTCTCTCTTCCTCTCTATCCCCTCTTCCCTCTTGATTTCTGGATGTCTCTATTTAATAAATAAATAAAGATAATTTAAAATATATATATATACATATAATAAAATAAATAAATAAATAATCTCTTCTTTTTCCTTTGACCTTCTTTTCCATGACTCTCTTCCTTGCCCCATCTTCCCCTTCCTTCTCATTCATGTTCCTATTTTTTTAACTGGTCCCTTAAGCTCAGGCAGCCAGAGGTTCTTACCAGAGTCTGTTGGTCTTCCCACTTGGCACAGAATTTTATCTCAAAGCTCTGTGCCACAACAAAGAGCTTTGTTTAAGCAAATACCCTGGGGGATTTGCTAAAGCCCTGCATGACGCTGGAACTGCTGATGGTTCTCTTCTGCCACGGACATTAGCTCCACTCACGCCTGAGTTCTCCCACTCTGACCACTTATCCCCCAGCCAGCTGTGAACTAATGAGTTGTGAAAGGTGGTTGACCTTCCAAATTTGATAAATAGCATATAGAATGTTGAAATGTCCATCGAAGACTCTGTGATGTTTGTGGGAACTTGTCCTGTGTTCCCAGACTCGGGGTCATCTGTGTATTCCCGACTGTGTTTCATCTCTACCCTAAATCCTGACAATGTGACTCAAAACCTAGTTCCCATTTTTTTCAACTCTGTCTTATATAGAAAACCAGTGCTCAGCAAAATCAGAGTTCAAATTCAGTTTTTATTTTCATTTATTTTTTCATTGAAGTGATATTGGTTTATAAGACCATAAAGGTTTACAAGACTATAAGTTTTAAGAGTCCAACTTCTCTTTAAATTATGTGCCCCATTTCTCACCTGTCACCTAGATATCCATGTCCCTCCCCACCGTCCACTGGATGCCTCCTCCCATTGTCTCTGATACTCCCTTCTGTATCAGTATCTCATCTGTAGGTTTTTTTTTAAAAAAAAACTTTGTTCCCCTGTTTGGTTTTTAATTTATCCCCTACAGATAAGTGAGGCAGTCCAGCACTTGTCTTTCTTCTTCTGACTTATTTCACTTCCCATGATCCCCTGCAGTTCCATTCATGTTGTAGCAAAAGGCAAGTGGCTGTCTTTTTCCTTGTGGTCCAGTGGCATTCCGTAGAGTGTCTACACAACTTCCTTATCCCCTCGTCTGATATTGGGCACGTGGGTTGCTCCCATACCTTACTTGTTGTAGCTAACACTGCAGTGAGCATAGTTGTGCAGAGATAGCTTTTCTAGTTCATGTTTGGGGGCCAGACTCAAACTCCTATAACCAGAGACTAAATGCATACGTATAATGTCTAAGTACGGTCAGAAAAGCTTAATATTTATCCAGGATGGCAACCCTTGTTTGACTGTGACAATCCCATATATGATCTGCTTCCTGTTTCTCCTTCCTGTGAACTGAATTCTTAAAAAACCCATTCATATTCTGGACAGCCAGTGCTTGAATTCTAATATGATCAGCTCTAAGCACCACACTGCCTGGCTCTGGAGTTTGACCTCGGTTTTCCTCTCTTTCAAGTGGAGGAGATCTGCTCCTTCAGTCTCGATCTGAGATAAGCCTAAGTGCTGACTCCTCCCCCCTTTTTTTAAATTTTTATTTATAAAAAGGAAACACTAACAAAACCATAGGCTAAGAGGGGTACAACTCCACACAATTCCCACCACCAGAACTCCGTATCCCATCCCCTCCCCTGATAGCTTTCCTATTCTTTATCCCTCTGGCAGTATGGACCCAGGGTCATTATGGGATGCAGAAGGTGGAAGGTCTGGCTTCTGTAATTGCTTCCCCACTGAACATGGGCGTTAGCAGGTCAATCCATACTCCCAGCCTTTCTCTCTCTCTCCCTAGTGGAGCAGGGCTCTGGGGAAGTGGGGCTCCAGGACATATTGGTGGAGTTGTCTACCCAGGGAGGTGCAGTTGGCATCATGGTAGCATCTGGAACCTGGTGGATGAAAAAAAGAGTTAACATATAAAGCCAAACAAATTGTTGACTAATTATGAACCTAAAGGTTGGAATAGTGCAGATGAAGAGTTGGAGGTCTCTGTATTATAGATAGCTAGTCAGCTTATTTTAGTTATAATCCAAAGGGCCTATGACTATACTAGTTTTTTTTTTTTTCCTGAGCCTGACATCTGATATGCAGGTGGACCCAAGTTATTGTCTGGGGAGATGATGTCATGGCTGGAAAAAGGACCAGAAAGCTGGATCAGGGAAGAGAGTAGCTCCCAAATATGGGAAAGGTGTATAGATATTGTTGACTGTAAACCCCATTGATGTGATCTGGGGCCCATATTCAGCACAGGAGCCTATGTGACCTCTGCATCCCTGTAGGTCTGAGCTCACATTCTGTGGTCACAGCTAGGAACGTTCCTATGACTCCTCCCTTCTTTATTTCCTTTTCTACCCTCTGCTCATTTCCTTTATGGTTACAGAGGCCAGCAACACACTAAAATTAGAGTTGCAAACTTAGTGCTTAAAAAAATAAGCAAATCACTAGTTTTAAAATGGCATTACCTGTGCTGGCTGCTCAGCATGAAAGTTCCCAGTCAGCAAAAGTTGGGCCATCCTTTCCATTCCCCAAAGGAATAAAGGACAACTTTGAGTCACGCATAAGTGGGCTGGCAAGAGAGCTCACTTGGATAGTGTACTTGTTGTCATGGACGTGACTCAAGTTCGAGCCCTGTGCTTACTGGCTGAAGGAAGCTTTGGTGTTGTGGCGGCTTTCTCTTTAGCTGTCTCTGTCTCTCTATCTGAAAAAGTTAACTTGAAGCCATGAAGCCCAGTGACAAAATAGTAGCAGCAGTAGTAGTAGTAAAATGAAAAAGTTATCCAAATTGCTAAGACGGAAATAATCTTTCTTTATCATTTTCTTTTTCCCTTTAAACGCATTTCATTTTCTCTAGCTTTTTGGCGACTCTTTCTACCTGCTGAGTGTGGGTGTTAATCTTTTTCAATTGCTTAACAAAGTCTATTAGATCTTTGATATATATTCAGTTGGGCTTGTCTTCATGTTTAACATGAGTATGGGTATATGATATTTATCCAGAAAATCTGTTGTGCTATATTGTCATGGAGTTCCTATTTTTATATTAGGTTGTCAGAAAAAGTTATGACACCTTTTTGCATAGAAAAAACATAGAAAGTTAGGGCAGGGGAGATAGCATAATGGTTATGCAAACAGACCCCCATGCCTGAGGCTCCTAAGTCCATGTTCAATCCCCTGCACAACCATAAGCCATAGCTGAGCAGTGTTCTGGTGTTTCTCTTTGTGTGTGTCTCTCTCTATCTCTGTATCTCTGCATCTCTCTCAAAAATAAAATTAATAAAATTTTAAAAAAAGAAAGGAAGTTATAACTGTTCTGAGAACCCAATCCATCACCTAAGACACTACAAGGAACTTAGACTGGGATATAGTGGAGAAGCCTCTGGGTTTAGTAAAATAAACATGAAAGGACTTTTAAAAATGAGGCGCCAATACGTGAACTACAAGCCAGGAAAGCCCTGTTATGTGCTGTCATCAAGCTCGCGTTTTATTATTATTTGTAGAAGACAGAGAATTAAAAAGAACACAAACACAAACACATACACACACACACACACACACACACACACACACACAGAGAGAGAGAGAGAGGAGAGCAAAGCACTGCTGAGCTCTGGCACAGAGTAGTGTGGAAGACTGAGCCTCAGGTCTCTGGGACTTCAGGCATGCAAGGCTGTGCTCGGATAGACTGAGCTTCTTCTCAGCCCTGGAATTCATATTTTAAAGGGTAGCTTATAGATCAGTATTGCTATGGAAAATAATTTGGCCAAAGGCCACTAAAGAATACTAAAACCTGAATAAAAGCATTTTCAGATGTCCAAGTGTTCTATCTCAATATTTGATATTTTTCCATGACATAAGTTTCATTGGGGGAGGAGAGCCTCTGAGTCACCCCATCTCACAGAGGGGGTGTCCTGGAATCCCGTCTCGGGCCAAAGGCCAACCTTGCCCTTAACAGTCTGTCCTCAGAAGGCACTGTGTCCATCCTTTCTTCAAATGATCAAAAGTGCTCTACCATGCTGAAATGCTCAGGAATGAGGAAATTGGCCACTGGACAATGCGGCTCTCACACAAACGATGACTGAATTAAAATGGTCTCCAGTTAAGGTGACTCTATGAGAAACCAGATTGCAGATGTATGTTCATTCTGTATCTCAAGAAAGATTCGATTGACTAGGCACTCCTGACTTTGTCATTTGTTTATCTGTGCACGCCAGGCACATTCTGTGATTAAAGTGTTTCTTGTTCACAGAAGTATTGGCTGCCATTCTCGCCCACCATTGTAACTGTGTCACTCATCCTTATCAGACCTCAGCAGCCATCTGGATAGTGTGGGGGCATTTCACAGAAGCATTTCTCAGACAATTACATAAACTGGAATCATCCCATTATCTAGTTGAAATGCAGATTCTGATTCAATAGATCTGGGGGCTGGGGAAAATTCTGCATTTCTTTTTCTCTCTTTTTTTCTTTTTTCTTTTTTTCATGAGATTCTGCCTTTCTAACCAGTTCCCACTGAACACAAGCACAGCAGAACCTTGGGGCACCTGCTGAGTAGCAAGATTCTGTGTGGATGTTTCTCTCCAGTGAAAGAAATAAGTAATGAAACTATATTAACAAGTACATTCTCACAAGGGCAAAAGTGTCCGGGGGTGTGAATAAAAGGGAATCTTCCAACCTCTGGGTTTGATGGTGCTGAATAACTTTCACAGTGTTTCATTTTCCCTCCTCTGATTCTAGGGCTTCTCTGGATTTCCAGGACTCACAGGTCTCAAAGGCATAAGGGTTAGTAGTCCTCAGGAGTCCATCCTGATTGTTTATAAGATTTTTTTCTAGAGAACTCTGTGCTATAAGTGTTATGCAAATGTCGCGGGAGTACATTGGGTAGGGTGCACTTGCATGGATGAAGTTCAAGAGCAGGTAAAACTAGTCTGTCATGAGAGCAGTAATCCCCAGTTCCTATGATGGGGCCAGGTGTCAGGCGGCTGAGGTGGTGGCAGTGGTCTGAATCAGGAAGGGGTGGTGGGAATACCAAAAAGGACTTGTGCACAGATGTGAAAACTCAAATAACTCTTCAAGGAAGATGATGTACACTTCCCTGTACATGAATGATACTTTAAAACCTGTCCTTGGATGTTGGAGCGGTGGTCCACCTGGTTGAGCAAGTATGTTAACACGTCTCCGGTGTCCCCACCTGCAAAGGGAAAGCCTCATGAGTGGTGAAGCAGTGCTGCAGGTGTCTCTCTTTTTCTCCCCTTCCCCCTTGATTTCTCTCTGTCTCTATCCAAGAAATGAATAAATATATAAATAAATAAAATATTTTTTTAAAAAATCCATTCCTAGTCTCTCAAACAATCTTTATGATCTCTATAAAAATTTGATGGATATAAGACTTGCAAAGTTTGGTCTAATCTGTTGTGGTTTTTTTTCAAACTATTCTTGGCTATTCCCAAAACTGCAGGCTGAGGGTGATTGTGGTGGTGAATAATGCCATGTTTGTAGGTGGAATGTTGAAATCATTTTCTCTGCCTCTCTTTTGCTACATCTGTAGGGGATAACAGGACTGCCAGGATTTTCCGGTCCCCCTGGACTTCCTGTGAGTAATGAGGGAACTGTATAATTCGAAAACTTTAAAGCAAGCTCATTTTAACAGACACGTTAAAGCAATAGCACAAGAAAATATGCACTGACAATGCCCCTATGACATGATGACAATAACATGGGAGAATCTCATGAGATATTAGAGTTCAAATCTGTAGAACATGAATCAGCCTATATCTCCTGGCATGCTAGCAGGGTAGAATAGACTAGAATGGGACAAATGGAATGGGGTTAGAATAGAGAATACCTCTGATTGATAGCATAAAGAATTTAAAATTTTCTTCTCTATACACAGGTTTTTCCTCTCCCTCACCCCAGTTTAAAATAGCATATTGAGGGACTTGATTTTAAGTAACTGACCTTTTGTTTTGTCTAAAGTAACTTTTGTTTTTCATTAGTCCACTTTATTTGTTGTCATTTCTAAGCTGTTATCTAAAGCTGCTAAATTTGTTCACCTGCTTCAACAGCTATTTATATTTAAATATCATCAGCAATCTGCCCGACTCTTCCATCACTTTTGATTATATTTCTACCTGTTCTCAGGTCTGGCGAGCTCACCTTTTAAAGACCTGCTCTATTTTCTAGGGTATTCCTGGCCATCCTGGACCTTATGGGCTTCCTGGTCTACCTGGATGCAATGGTTCCAAGGTAGGTTTTTCTCACACACAAGCAAACAAACCAGTGATGCTTGACTGAGTAAAGACATCAAGGTGAACTAGCAATGAGGCAGGATAAACTTTTCTATTAGTCAGAAACAATGGGCTGTATCTTCAGAGAAGAAATAAGAGATTTGCAAGTCCAGCTGACAGGTCAATCATTACTCCTAGCCTGTCTCTCTCTCTTTCCCTAGTGGAGCTGGAGGGCTCTGGGGGAAGCGGAATTCCAGGACACATTAGTGAGTTCGTCTGCCCAGGGAGGTCCAGTTGGCATCATGGTAGCATCTGGAACCTGGTGGATGAAAAAAGAGTTAACATATAAAGCCGAACAAATTGTTGACTAATCATAAACCTAAAGGCTGGAGTAGTGCAGATGAAGAGTTGGAGGTCTCTGTATTGCAGATAGCTAGTAGGCCTATTTTAGTTATATTCCAAAGGGCCCGTGACTATACTAGTTATTTTTTTTATTGGTTGTAGTGAGTGTATATAAAAGAGAAGCTACAGCTTCTCTTAGTCTTTGGGAAAGAGTGAGTGAACTTTCTATGCTGATTCATATATTTTCTCCTGTGCCTTTTTCTCAGACAACCTTGAAAAACAACTAATTACTAAGGTTTCAAGCAAACAGTACTCAGAATGTCCTTTGCACAATTAGATTTTCAGCATGTATGCATAATTTAAGAAACAATAGTTTTGATCTTGTTTACTTATTTCTGTATTTTAAATGGTAATATATTTGTTTCTGGGGTTATCTCAGACATATTTATATATATTAAGTTTTTCAGTATTCACATAGCAAATATATGGTTCTTAAGATCCAATAATGTCTGTATTTATGTTTCTAAAATTTACACTTAGATTTTCATATTTACACAAAAACACCTAATACCTATTCTGTTTATATTCAAAGATGAATGCATAGAAAAAACAAAAATACTACTTGGCTGAAATTATAGAATAATCTAAGATATATTGAGTAATAATAATAATTACACAACTAGATCCAAAAAATAATAGAGGGAAATTCTCCATTTATAGTAATATTTAATATATTTAACATCATAAACCTATATTCACTTCTGTGGTTATTCAAAGTTACTTTGAAGTTGCAATTAGAAAGTTAAAATACGGGGGCCGGGCGGTAGCGCAGTGGGTTAAGGACACATGGCGCAAAGCATAAGGACCAGCGTAAGGATCCCAGTTCAAGCCCCTGGCTCCCCACCTGCAGGGCAGTCGCTTCACAGGTGGTGAAGCAGGTCTGCAGGTGTCTATCTTTCTCTCTCCCTCTCTGTCTTCCTGTCCTCTCTTGATTTCTCTCTGTCCTATCCAACAATAATGGCAGCAATAACAATAATAATAACAACAAGGACAACAAAAAGGGAAAAAATATCCTCTAGGAGCAGTGGATTTATAGTGCAAGCACTGCAATCCCCAACAATAACCCTGGAAGCAATATATATATATAGCTATACCAAGCCAACTCCTACAGTACTCAGACCTCCTGACCATCTAATATTTATTTCTCTCCCTTTGACTTATTTTACTTTATATGATCCTCTCCAATTCTATCCATGTTATAACAAAAGGCAAAATTTCACCCCTTTATAGCCTAGAGCTATTCCAGTGCATATAAATACCACATCATTTTTTTCCTGCTTATTGTTGGGTACATAGATTGTTTTTCTACTTTAACTGTTGTACAAAGTGCTTCATTAAACATAGGGGTGCAGATATCTTTTTGGTCTAATGCTGTTTTCAGTAAATAGTATGATTTTCCCAGTTAGCCATTTGTAAGATATTTGGGTTATTTTATCTGTATGTGCTATTGCACGGTTGCAAGAAAGAAATTGGAAAAATGTCTCAATAGACTTTTACTGAAGAACAGAAGAATCACAGATTTTGCATGTCTTCCAGGGTGAGCCAGGCTTTCCCGGAATTCCAGGGACACCTGGCTACCCAGGGATCCAGGTAGGTTTACAGCTCTAACTTCCCAAGCACTCCCACTCCAGTATCAGAGACAAGTCATGAAGACAAGAGTTCACTTCCTAATGGCCATATTACAAAGACGTATATGGGGAAGTCTGGGACAGTCAACAGGAAGCCGGTTCAGTTAGCAGTTAGGGAAATGAGTGAATAAATGTACTATGAGCTCAGATTTTCACTTTTGGACTTTGAGATACCCAAGCAGAGATGTGTAATTCACTCAAATAAGAATTATGGATGGTGGCAACTCAAGAGAAGGGACTTGGAAATGAAACTTGGAAGAGTTCCTGGATGGGTGTGTGTGGAAGTTCAGGGAAGATATTTCAGTGGAGGTGGGTGATGGACAACTGCCCAGTAATTTCTCTCATTTTGGGAGAAATCCAGTAATGCGTGAATTAACATTTGTCACTGACTTGGCCAACTTAGACTTATCATTGATCTTGATACTGGATCCTCCATGGATGGGTAGAGGTAGGAGGCAGAGGTGGAACTAAGGTGTGAATGGGGATGGACAGAATGGCAAGTCTGTGGATTGGACATGAAGAAGAGACAGGACACTGTGGTATGTGTGTGGAGGGGTGGACAGCAAGTTTAAAGAGAGACCTTGTTTCAGAAGAGAGTCTTGAGCATGCTTGAAAGTCAGTGTGGAGAGAAGAAAGCCAAAACAAAGGACAAAGCAGGCATGGTTGTGTCTTTATTTGATTTACCCCACTTGTTAATACCTGGCTCCTTTCCATAGGGTGTCGTCGGTTTGAAAGGAGAAAAGGTAAATCATTGGCGGCCTATTATGACTAAAAATCATTTGTTGTAATCTGAAGAGGATTTCTATTAAATAATAAGATATTTTTCACTACAAATATGTCTTCATAATTCATTCAGAAATCACAGTTGGGACATGGTATTCATTTTTATGGAACAGTTTCCCCACCCACACACCTGTCATGTATTATGCATTAAGGATACAAGTTTATGCCATCCTTTAGGGAAATGGTGTCTGGGCAGTGGTTCAGGAACTCACATGCTAGGTCAGGAATTCCTGCTGATTTTGGTATCATGGCAAATGTTTTATCATCTTGGGGGCTTTCTTCCTTCCATAGTAAATTGTCAAAAAAACAGAGGGAGTACTTTGAATTCTTCAGTATGGCATAACTGCATAGTCCCAAACAATTTTTGTATGTAAAACTGGAATCTACCTTTATCCTTGAAGTAAAATAAATAAGGAGGGGACTCAAAAGTATGGCGTTGGTTGTTTGGTCAAATTAATCACCTTCTTCACTTTCAAGGGTGCTCCTGCTGGAGGAGAAGGAGTAGAAGGGGATGGAAAAGGGGACCCCGGATTGCCAGGAAGTCCAGGATTCCAGGTGCAGCTCTAAGATAAGACGTTGCCATTCTCATCTCTACACTCTTGTTTACTTTCTCTTGCATCCTGCATCTCTTTCTTACTCTTTAAAAAAAAAAAATTATTAGACATCCCTACTCCTTTGTATATATCTACTTCATTTTATCTGAAAATATTCCCCTTCTGGAGAGGGTGGTGTTGGGCAGGTGGTGCGCCAGGTTAAGCACACATAGTACTCAGCACAAAGATCTGGGTTCAAGTCCCAGGATCCCCATCTGTGGGGGGGGGGGGGAGCTTTGCAAGCAGTGAAGCACGTCTACAGGTGTCTATCTTTCTGTCTCCCTCTCTGTCTCACCTTCTCACCTCAATTTCTCTCTGTCCTATCAAATGAAATAAAAGAAAATGGAGCAGTAAGATTTGTAGTGCTGGCACTGAGCCCCAGTGATAACCCTGTAGGCAAAAAAAAAAAAAAAAAAAATGAAACATTCCCTTTCTTAACAAACTATATGAAGTGCATTTCAAAAGATGATTTCGTGCATATATCTTTTCAACTTTTCTTGAGTCTCAGTCATCCAAAATTTCTTAACTGTAAGGAACATGCTCCAAGGATTAGTGATTCTCTACTTACTCTCCATGTGCTGACATATCTGGATAAGGTCTGAGAGCAATCCACAGTGAAGACACAGAAATACAGACTTGTGGTTAGAGACTGTGAGATCTTGACTTTGGGACCCAAAAGGCCCTTTTCTTCTCTTTTCTCTTCTTTCCTCTCCCTCTTTTAATAAACTTAGCTCACATGCATAAACTTTTAGTTAACTAACCAGAAAGACTTTAACTAAATTCCAGGAGATATGGGGAAATTCCCAGGTGGAGACTGGCATTTGCCACCACCATTGAATCAGAGATTTGAGTTGAGGCTGCTGAGGCCCTGCAGTGAGTCATGCCCACTGGGGATGGGCCTCCCGACTGCTGAGTGATGCAGCTCAGAGACGTGGCATGTATGCCTTTTGAACAACGATTTCTAGGGAGCTTCTGTGGAAAGATGTAGCCTATGTGACAACTAGGAACCCTGATGCTACAGGCTGGGCGATGCTGCACCTGGTTAAGCAGACACATTGCAGTGTGTAAAGACCTGGGTTCAAGCCCCTGGCCCCCACCCACAGAGGGGAAAACTTCATGAGCAGTGAGGCGGTGCTCCAGGTGTCTTTTTTCCCTCTCTATTCCCCCGTCCCTCAAAATTTCTCTCTTGTCATATCAAATAAAATAAATAAAGTTAAAAGAATTCTTTTTATAGAACCCAGATACTGGAAGAAGAGAATCCAGTAAGAAGAATGTGTATCAATCTGGGTTGTTGTGTCTCCTTTAAATATAGTTTTGAGCGTTGGCTATGTTCTGTATTGTATTACAGGTCAAGACTTAACCATGGGAAATGAGTTTGGAGATTATTAATTATGAGGTATTAGCTATGTGCCAGGGGCTGTTCTAATCACTAAGGCTACAACAGTACACAAATCTACCCAAAATATATTAAAATAAAAAATAAGGGTCAGGTGGTGGTGCACCTGGTTGAACATGTCACAGTGTACAAGGACCCACATTTGAGCCCCCAGTCCCCACCTGCAGGGAGAAAGATTTTCCAGTGGTGAATTAGTCCTTCAGGTCTCTCTTTCTCTCTCCCTCTCCCTGGACCCTTTCAATTTCTACCTATCTCTATCTAATAAATAAATAAAGATAAAAAATATTTTAAAAATTCATCATCTTAGAGCTTACTGCATTCTAGGAGGGGGAAATATTGGGCTATCAGAAAAGGCATGACCCATTTTTTAAACATCTTATTTATTCATTATTTTGGAGAGAGACAGAGAGAAGTTGAAAGGGGGGAGAAGGATAGAGAGGGAGAGAGAGAGAGAGAGAGAGAGACACCTACAGATCTGCTTCACAGCTTGTGTCACATTCTTCCTGCAAGTGGGCAGCTAGGGGCTTGAACCCGGATCCTTGCGTGGGTCCTTGCATTTTGGACTAACTGCACTTAACCCGGTGTGCCAACCTCCTGGCCCACCCTGGCCATTTTCTTGGAAATGTTACTGTTAAGATAATCCCAGCAGCTTGCCACACATGATGACACACTTGTGCACCTTGTAGTTAGCCTTAGTTGTGGTGGGACATGATGATTTGTATTTGTTAAATAAAAAGAAAACAGTTGATTACTTTTTACTAATGGGCATTGTCCTTAGGTGAGAGAGAACTCAATGCAAACTTGCTCTTTTCTCCAATGTCAAGGGTTTGCCAGGCCTTCCAGGTTTCCCCGGACCCATGGGCCCACCTGGCCCTCCAGGATTCTTTGTGAGTACGCCATCTCCTTTCGTCAGGACAATGCAAAGTAATGCATTAATGGGGCTTGGGCAGTGATACCCAGTGGAGTGCACACATTACCCTCCTGCAGGGGGGAACCTTCACAAGAAGTGAAGCAGTGCTGCAGGTGTCTCTTTTTCCTCTCCCTCTCTCTTCCCTCTGCCTTGATTTCTCGCTGTCTCTATCAGCATATTAAAGAAAAAAATAATAGATTTATTATAACTTAATCATTGTAAAATTCGCCTCTTGATCCATTTCCTGCTGTCATTTTAACTTGTGGATTTTTCTAGGGCTTCCCAGGAACCATGGGGCCTCCAGGACCTAAGGTATAGATGACAGCCAGAACACCTCATCAGTCGAACAGTCCAACCCAGCTAATTCCACATGTGGGTCACGGCCAGGCACCCCTTTGGAACTCAAAGCGGGTTGATCCCTTCAGGGAAGCGAGTGAGATTGGCAGCTCTGAACCCCTCTGCCTCTCTTCTCTTAAGCACCCTCTGTGCTTAAGTGAATGGAAGACAGACAGACTTAACAGGGTGGCAGAGTGGACTTTCACAGAGGGGTTTGCGAACAGGAAATAATACCCCCAACTCACAGGCTGGTCTGTCATTCTAACAAAGGGTGATAAATATATGGAAAAGTGATAAGACCAAAAAAAAAAAAAAAAGGGCTTCTCGGCCCCCAGAGTAGTCAATTATAGGATGACATATTTGAAACATATTGATAAATATATTTGAAAAGTTAATGGGTGGTCAGTATCAAAATTGATAAGACTTGTTTGCTCTTCCTGCTGTAGGACAGGAAAGAAGTGCTGTGTTTGCAGAGGGAAATTCTGCCCTGCCTTTAGGCAAAGCAGGGGAGGGTGGAACACTTCTGTCTGCATTTTTCCGTCTGTCACTTCCCTTCAGCTCTACATAATCCTCGTGTCTGAGTCCTCTTTGTGAGTTTCAGTAAAAAATGATCAAGTGAGGCTGAATTCCACTGGGAAATGAGTACTGAACACATTTCTCTCTTTATTTTTTACATTTCAATTGTATTAGTGCTTTCAATATTGGCCTACAAAATTATAAGATAACGGTATAATTATGTACCGTTCCCACCACCAGAGTTCTGGATCCCCATTCCCTCTATTGTAAGCTACCGTAGTTCTCCTCAGGTCGCATATATGGGTTGACTATTATTTCTACAACTATCTGTCTGTATTTGTATATACTTGCCCCGCCCTTTTTTTCATTGTCCCATCCTCTCTTCCTTTCCAAGTCATACTGGTGCCTATGACTATTTCTAAATCTTTTTCTTCTTTTCCTTTTCCCTCTCGGGTCCTGATGGAGTTGGAGTTCAGAGCCCTCTGGTCATCTTCTCCCTATTATTTCTCCCCCTCTGAGCGTATGGATCAAAATTATTTGGGGGGTGCAGAATGTGGGATTTCTGGCTAACATTAAAATCTAAGCGTGGGGCCGGGTGCTGGCGCACCTGGTTGAGCGTGTGTATTACAATGCGCGAGGACCCGGGTTCAAGCCCCCAGCCCCCACCTGCAGGGGGAAAGCTTTACAGGTGGTAAAGCAGGGCTGCAGGTGTCTCTCTGTCTCTCTCCCTCTCTATCACCCCCTCCCTCTTGATTTCTGTCTCTATCCAATAAATAAAGATAATAGTAATTAAAAATAATAATAATAAATAAATAAAATCTAAGCGTTTGGTTACAAATATTGGAATATTCCTGGACTTAGACTCTGTTTGTATTCATTTTTAAAAATAATAATTTCACTTTGTGATTCCTTCCAGGGTCAAATGGGCGATAATGTGAAAGGTCAAAAAGGAGATCAGGTAATTGGTTCAAATTTTGACTCTTTAGTGGACAGAAAATCCTCAGTTCCATAGCAATTAGCCTAGACATTTTATTCACATAAATGCACACTTCTAGCTGAATCCTTTGCACCACTTTCCATGCTCCCAATGTCAATTAAATTCAGGTGTTTAAGGACCTGGTTGAGTGTACTCCTTGCAGTGCATAAGGGACTGGGTTCAAAGTCCTGGTCCCCACCTGCAGGGAGGAAGTTTCATGAGTGGTGAAGTAAAGCTGCAGGTGACTCTTGTTTTCTCCCTCTCAATCTCCACTCCTTCCTTGATTTCTCTCAGTCTACCAAATAGGTGAATATTTTTTAATTAAGGTGGTTACTGTGCCTCCAATTCTTGTTTGCTCTACCTCCATACAGAAGAAGTTAGGGGGGAATCAGATTTCTCAGAGAGAGTAAGAGTAAGGTAACATTTCATTTTTCACACCGGAGTATCTTTGTCTTTAGGGTAGGAGAGGATTAGAAGGACCCCGCGGACCACCAGGAACAGTTATTGTGACACTAACTGGCCCGGATAACCGAACGGTAACACATCACGTTTACTACATAGGCTGTCTCTCTGTTCTGGGATGAAATTCTTGCAATCCATTCCAAGGACCTGCAACTTCTCAGATTCCTGGAAGGGAGCCCAATACTGCTGTTCTCTTTTCCATATCCCAACTCTCTGCCCCCAGTGCCAAGTGGACAGTTCGTATGTACGTGGTAAACAGATGATTACATGAGTGTATGGTTCCACTTCGCAGTGAGCACGGAGGCATCATAGTCACATAGGATATTTTTACCTTGTCTTCATCAAGAACAGTATGGCCTCCATTCCTCTCCAGGGACACTAGGACCGTCTGCTTTGACATTATTATTTACTGATTAATATTCACCATTTAGTGTCTCACCCAATGGCTTTCATTATATTTAGTTTTGCAACTATGAGCACACTTTTAAAAACTGTATTTTAACAGAGGGTTACAAGATTGTAAGATTACAGGGTACAGTTCCCCACTGTGCCAATTGCCAAAGATTTGTGCCCCCTGCCCTCCCAATGATAACCACCATAGTTCTCAGGAAGTCTTACAAATAGTTTGTTTACTTATGACAGTTTGTTAGCTTTGTTTTGTTTTGCAAATTCATGTTTTAAAACTCTAGAATTCCACATAGGAATAAAACTCTATGGTAGTTGTCTTTCACCTCTTACCTGGTTAGGCATGGTCACCACCAGTTCGATCCATTCTGTCCCAGAGAACACAGTGTGATCCCTTTCTTGGCTGCAGAGTAGTATTCTGTGGAGAATATATTTCCCATAATTTTTTTACCTAGACATCTGTCAGTAGGCACGTAGGCTGTTTTCAATCTTTGGCTATTGTGAATAATGCAGCTATGAACATAGGGGTGTATAGCTCCCTTCAAACTAGTGTTTTCATGCCCTTTGGGTAAATGTTTAAAAATGGTGTTGCTAAACCATAAGGAATTCTCATTTTTATTTGTTTAAGGACTAACTCTCCATATAGTTTTCTAGAGGGGCTGTACCAACTTGTTGTTCTTCTAACAAACTATTACCACATTTAGAAAATTTTTACTACCTCTTGGCTATTGATCTATCCAGTACAATTTATTTTAATGATAGAAATCATCAAAACAAAACTTACATGAGATAAAACATAGTGAAATTTAATATAATCAAACTAATGATTCACAAAAAAGGATTAGAAAAAAAAGCTAACTTCAGAGTGAAAACTAAACATTCCAGAAGTTACTAACAAAAATAAAGTGAATAAAGTATAAAAAAATCTTACTGGATGATAATAGATAGGAAAAAAAATTATCTTGATAAAATTCAGATTTGGAAGAATTAGATCCAAAGGTAAAATATTAGTTTCAAAAAAGAAATGATGCCCTCAAGAAAATACTCTTATTGGTAAAATATAATTAATGAATTGTGATAAGGACAAAACCAGATTTAATTAATGAATCAAATCATCACTGACTTTAATATTGACTTTAAAATCAATATTGACTTTAAAAATATTTGATGGCAATGAATTGATTTGGGTATATGTGGAAAAAAATGGAATATATTAGAGATTATCTGATTGTATTTATAGAAACTGAGTCAGGATTTAATCTGATGTCATTTGATCCCAATGATATCTCTCTCTACTTTTCCTCCCATCTCATGGGAGGGGGGAGAGCTAATGATTTACAGGGCAGTTGTTGATACATGAATACCATTTCCCATCTTTGTATAATGGGTCTGCAAAACATTCTCATCCCCATCTTAGGACTTCAACCCCCATGCTCCCCCACATGCCCCTCATCCCTCCATCACTCCTTCCTCAGAGGCCTTTGCTTTGATGCAGGGTACTATCTCCAGTACATGCTTTACTTAATTTTTTTCCCTTTCTGTCCCTGTCTCCCAAGTTCCACATACTACTGAGGTTATCCAGTAGTTATTCCTTCAAATTCCATTCAAGGTGAGGAGGGAAAGATGTGTATTTTGGAATTTCTAGTGATCCATGTTTTTTTTTTTTATTTGATTTTGGTGCATGTTATTAAAGTGATAGCCTCGTTTCTCTTTTCTACATGTGGCTGTCCAGTTTTTCTAGCACCGTTTGGTGAGGAAGATTTCATTTCCCCCACTGAGTGTTTTTTTTCCACTTTTCATTTATTTATTTATTTTTTATTTATAAAAAGGGAACATTGACAAAACCATAGGATAAGAGGGGTACAGCTCCACACAGTTCCCACCACCAGACCTCCGTACCCCATCCCCTCCCCTGATAACTTTCCTATTTTTTACCCCCTGGGAGTATGGACCCAGGGTCATTGTGGGATGCAGAAGGTGGAAGGTCTGGCTTCTGTAATTGCTTCCTCACTGAACATGGGTGTTGACTGGTCAATCCATACTCCCAGCCTATCTCTCTCTTTCCCTAGTGGGGAAGGGCTCTGGGGAAGCGGAGCTCCAAGTCACATTGGTGGGGTTGTCTGTCCAGGGAAGTCTGGTCACATCCTGCTAGCGTCTGGAACCTGGTGGCTGAAAAGAGAGTTAACATACACAGCCAAACAAATTGTTGACCAATCATGGACCTAAAGGCTGGAATGGTGCATATGAAGTGTTGGGGGACACTGAGTGGTTTTCACTTACTAAGTGGCTGAATGTGTGGGCTCATATCTGAGTTCTGGATTCTGTCCCATTGACCCAAGTACTCACCTTTATTCCAGTGCCACACTGTTTTAATTATTATGGCTTTGCAGTTTAAACTGAAATTGGAGAGTATGATGATCCTTTCTTTGGGAGAACTCATATACTGGTCCAGTGGAGTCCTAGGTATAACCTCCAACTCTGAAAAATAATAGTATGTTGACGTGAGGAATAGAAATAGCTTGTAAGCCCAGTGTGTGAAACAGATAGAGGACTTCTATAAAAAGCAATCACATATCACAGGAAGATGAGAAAATATGCCTATATGTCAGAAACCGTTAACCTCCTCCCCATCACCAAGCAATTTGAGGGGGGAAAAGTGTAATCAGTAAGTTCTTATTCCATCTATTTTTAAAGACCTTGAATTGTTTCTATGGCAGGACCTCAAGGGGGAGAAGGGAGACCAGGGTGACATGGGCAGACCTGGGCCTCCAGGACCCTCCGTAAGTCATTTACATCATCCCTTTAAATATAACGTTGAACCTTAGTATATGTCTTAATGTATAGTTACCCTTACTTTTTCATCTTAGTCAACACAAAAGCCATGAATACATTTCTAGCTAAATCCTCTGCACTATTTCACATACTTCCAACATTGCCCATATTGTTGCCTATCTTTAGCATCTTTGAAAATATTAATAGCAGGGCCAGGTGGTGGTGCAACTGGTTGAGTGCTCACCTCACAGTGTGCAAGGACCCAGGTTCAAGCCCCTGGTCCCCACCTGCAGGGGGAAAGCTTTACAAGTGGTGAAGCAGGGATGCAGGTGTCTCTCTGTCTCTTTCCCTCTCTATCTCCCCCTTCCTTTCAATTTCTGGCTGTCTCTATCCAATAAACAAATAAATAAATAAATAAATAAATTTAATAAGAAAATTTTAAGAAAATATTAGTAGCCACAAATAAGCTTTCCCTCTATGATGACCTGTCATTTGAACTTTTTCTATAATATAACAGATTACTCAGCAGGAAGAACATTAATAAAAATAAATGTCCATATAAAATATGATTAATGAAAATTAACTGATTCCTTCAGGGGCCACCAGGAGAATCATATGGATCTGTAAAAGGTGCTCAGGGAGAACCAGGTGCACAGGTAAGTTTGGAAATTCAGTGTCAAATACAGTCTAGAGGAGTTTGGGGGTTGTAAGTTCAAAGCATCCAAACTAGTTTCAATTAAAAAATAAAAAATGTGTTCAGGTGTACAGGAAGTTCTAAGTGTAAAACTAGTATCAGGGGGTGGGTGGTAGTGCAGTGGGTTAAGCACTCATGGCACGAAGCACAAGGATCCCAGTTTGAGCCCCTGGCTCCCCACCTGCAGTAGAGTCGCTTCACAGGTGGTGAAGCAGGTCTGCACGTGTCTATCTTTCTCTCCCCCTCTCTGTCTTCCCCTCCTCTCTCCATTTCTCTCTGTCCTATCCAACAATGATGACATCAATAACAACAACAATAATAACTATAACAACAATAAAAAAGAAGGGCAACAAAAGGGAAAATAAACAAGTAAGTAAATAAATATTTTTAAAAACTGGTATCAAAGACTTCTGAGCCTGAACATTTGTTGGCAGGACTCCTACTTTTCCTTCTGCTTCTCTCTGCATGTCAGTCAGTCTCACTCCATTAACAAGTCGTCCATATTGGGAATGATGGGGAGGAAGAATAGGATGGGACCTCAGAGGGCTTCGATGATTGACATTGCGAGAGACAGCGAGTGTGCCTCCCTGTGTTGTGGACTCTACAGAACTATGGAAAAGGACTAAAATTAGAGGTGGGAGTGGTTTTTATATTTCCACCTATCATGGAAATATAGAAAATTTTGCCCCAAGTTTGGGTGGTGGAGCACACACGTTACCATGCACAAGAACGCAGGTTCCACTCCCTGCCTCCCACCTGCATGGGAGAAGCTTCATGAGAGGTGAAACAGTATTATAGGTGTCTTTCTTTCTCTCACTGTTTCCCCCTTCACATCTCAATTTTCTCTTATTAAATAGTATAAAGAGAAATAATGGGGGGGGAAGAAATTATACCCATGTGGCAACAATTGTTTTATAAATCATTATTCCCCTAGTAATATATGTGTGTGTTTATATACCTATGTAATTTAATATTTAATGATTTTCAATAGGATGAAGAAAGGGTTTCCCTTTAGCTCAATGAGTAGAGAGCCTTAGATTTTCATATCTGAAGTCAAGAGATGATTATAGTAGTAACAGTTTCCGTGTTTATTTAAGTTGTTCATACTATGCAGTTACACATTTTGTTTTATTTTCTGCTTTAGGGAAAGCCTGGAAAAGATGGTGCCTCTGGTTTCCCTGGGACCAAGGTAAATACACGGTTTGGTCCACTGAGGTATGAAAATGCCAGTCCTCTCAGAGAGAGAACTTGTGAGAGCTACTAACTGCTCACTAATAAAACATATAGAGAGATTTAAAGACTACATTTGAGAATCATTTCATACTCTTATTATGAATATAAGTCATCTAAACAAATCCTCCCTTTTTTTTTTTTTCCACAAAGGAGTTCTAAATTCTCTGCTTTCTATGGAAGGCAGTGACCATGTATCTTTGCTCACATTCTCTCTTCTCTTCCCTATAGGGAGCCAAAGGCAGCAAGGGCTTCCCTGGGCTCGTAGGTGAAGATGGTATTAAGGTAACTAACTCCCTCACTGATATCTTCAGTCTTTCTTATGTGGCTGGCTAATTCCATTCCTTAGTCTCCCCTTCTACCCCTGTCTCCTGAGCCTAGCTGCAATGAATTGCGATCAAAATTCAGGACAAGTATATGTTTGTGTGATAGTTATGAAAAAATGAGACATGTAACCACAAATTTATGAAGAATGATAGCCTGGGAAAGACATTAACGAGGTCTCATATAGTGGAAGCTGGCTAGTTGAAGACCAGTGAGATCCTTATGGTTCTCCATAAGGAAATCCACTGGAAAAAGTCTTCAGTTGTAGTGATCTCAGGCCATTTGCATCAGGTACAGGCTAGACCTCATGTGCCTCAACGCAAGGCACGAACTGGAAGGTCAGGGGCAGCGGTCGATCCTAACGTCTATTTCATATTCTTTTCAGCAGCACATAAACTAAACGTCTGTCCCTTACCATTTGTTTCTGACAACACCCCGTAGATATTTTCAACTAGTATCCAAATGTGGGTAAATGTTTTATCCCATAGTGGGATAAACCTGATTCTGATAAAAACCAGTCAGTTTATCGGTCAGCAATAGAATTCTAAAATACCCTCTTGAGGAGGAAAAAAAAAAATGATGATGATGTCTAAAATGGAGAATGCAAGCATTTCACGGCCTGGTTTTCCCATGTCTCTACTGGGAAAGAACGTGAGTCTGTGTGATGCTTGTGAATCTCCTTCGAAGGCAATAACACAGGAGAAACCTGCTGAACCAGTAGAGCAACAAGCACTTCTTCAGAGCCTTCTAGAAAAGAGCACCTGGCCCAGATTTGGCCCTGCAGGAAGACAACTGAACCTCGATGTTGCTTTCACTCTGACCGAGTTCATGCATGATGTGGAAATGGCAATGCTTTAAGTGCTCGTTTATTGTTGTGTTTCTTGTGTCTACCAAGTGTGCAGTAATTTTGACTGATGTGTTTATAATTCCTACCCATTCTTTCCAATATAGGGGTTGAAAGGGATAATTGGCCCTCCAGGGTTTCCTGGTCCAGTAAGTATAACTAATGATAACATCAATTATCACATTTGATCATGACCCTCAAAGTAGTAAGGAAATTTTTTTTTTTAGAATTCTTTGGGTTGTTGTTTTTTTAATATTTATTTATTTTCCCTTTTGCTGCCCTTGTTGTGGTTATTGATGTCATCGTTGTTGGATAGGACAGAGAGAAATGGAGAGAGGAAGGGAAGACAGAGAAGGGGAGAGAAAGACACCTGCAGACCTGCTTCACCGCCTGTGAAGCGACTCCCCTGCAGGTGGGGAGCCGGGGGCTCGAACCGGGATCCTTACGCTGGTCCTTGTGCTTTGTGCCACGTGCGCTTAACCCACTGTGCTACCACCTGACTCCGCAAGGAAATTTTAAAGCAGTGTCTCTCACTGAGTGTTATAATGGAGATGATAATATTTACTTTTTCATCAAACAGAGAAGAACAAAACTGTTGTCATAGTTTGTTCATTGGCGATGCCTCTCCCCTCAAAAAAAAAAAATCTTTTTGGTGCCTAGGATTGAATCCAGTGTCCCATTTGTTCTACGATTTAGCTGTGTGTCTGGCCAAATCTTTCTATGTGGTCCTGTGTGCTCTCTGGAATACACTAGTACTTTCCATTTTAAACTACTGGAAGAAAAGCTTTGTCTAACCAGGCATGGCCCAAAAGCATCCTGTGTTCTTGAGTATAGTGGGAATGTGTCATGGATGGCAGCCAAGATACCAGGGGTGAAGGAGCCAGCTCTGCGCCCTCCAGCTGGACTTAGTGTTAGTCACCACCAGCAGACTCCTAAGCACTCATTCCTTAAAGATCTTTATTTACTTACTAGAGAGAGAGAGAGAGAGAGAGAGAGAGAGAAAGAGAGAATCAGTTTTGCATATGCAGCGTTAGTGATCCTATTTGGAACCTCAAGAATGAAACTCCTGTACTTTTTCCCACTAAACCACTTCCAAGAACTGAACTACTGGCTTAAGAAAAGATCAAGACAGATCAGTCACCGAGTCCAAACTCCACTGTCAAGGCAGGGCTCCCCTCGCCTGCTGAGATATGATCTTGGTGGTGTCTGTCAACTCCTAACTGCAGGGAACCATTTTCTGTGGAACAACTCTATGGCTTAATTAGATGAGTAAAAGGAGCCCAGGTGCTGAGTTCTAGTGACTTCCTTGCCTGTTTCAAAAGACAGTGGTTCTCACACTCAATATGAGCAGAGTTACCATTTATGATTGTGAGTTTGAACAGAAGACTCTTGTAGGCAAGAGAGTCATGGATGAGGGGGTCCTGCTGTGAATTGTATTTTTCACACAAACTATTCTAATACAGGTGGTCCCAAAATACTAAGGAATTGTTGGGAAGATGAGATGGGCCATGTGTGAGAACACTGAGTACAGTAGCCAACACTTAGCAGATGCACACAAGTCATTATGGATTTTGGAAAATTTATTTTATTTTTAAATTACAAGACAGAGTTTTATATGTCAGACAGGGATACAGAGAGAGAGAAAGAGAGAGAGAGAGAGGAGAGAGAGGAGAGAGAGGAGAGAGAGAGAGAGTGACTGAGAGAGACAGAAGAGCCAAAACATCCTTCTGGTGCATATGGTACTGGCACTCAGGATGAATTTTATCAAGGAAGACAGTGAGAATTTATTTTATTTTATTTTTTTGCCTGACCATAAAGCTCATCTTTACACAAGCCAGCAAAGTAATCGGCCTCATGCAGCATCTGAAAACAAGAAGGAGGAGGAGGGGGAGGAACAGGAGGAGGAGAGAAAGAAGAAACAAAGAAGAGAAAACAGACTTCTTGAGTTTTCTTTAAAAAAAAGAAGAAGAAAGAAAATCCTCATATTTCTATCCACTTTCTTTCATGATAAAGGTGCTGAATCCTAAGTAAAACCTCCTTGCTTAGAGTTAGTTGTTTTTGCCTCTATGTGTTTCTTTATGCTCATCATTATATAACTGCAGCTTATGTAGCTTCAGAGGAAGTTCACCTCAACTAGTTGGTTGAAGAGACAAGCAGAACAGAACCGCTGAGAGTATCAAAAGCAACAGAGCTCAATTACTGCATCTATTGGTGTTCTAGAATTAAAGGGAAGGAAGAATAGTAGCAGTTTTTGATTTATGGGTTCCAAAATACAATGAAATAAATTTAATCCGTAGGGACAAAATGAGAGAGAGAGAAAGAGAAACCGTGGCACCAAAGTTTCCTTCAATGCAATGGGGACAGCGCTTAGACGTGGGTGGGATGGCAAAGCAGCACATTACCCAAGTGAACCATTTGCCTGGCCCTGGGTGAAGCATTTTTAAAAACTAAATTTGAGTAAAATTTTTTTAAGTTAGATTTGATCAGATGCCTGAACTGGAAGTCTCTCTTGAGAAACTTTCACATCAGCACTTATGTTAACAGATACAGAGATGTACACATATGTCTTCTTTCTATATATAGTAAATAAGTGGAAAAATAGATACCTATGTGTTCGCTGGATCATATCATGAACTACACTGCTGGTTATTATCCCAAGAGAGATATGATGTTGTTCCAGGAAAGTCAACCTTTGTATATGAAGGTACCTCACCCAGTGCCTATGACTGCTATACTTCTGCTAACACATAATTATGAATTCAGGGGAAAAAATCAATTTTGATTTTGATCAAAAAGAAGAGATAGACTTAATTGCAATTGGTGAACTGACCATAAATGATTGTTAATTCTCTTTATTCATTTATCCCTCCTTGAAGACAATTTATTATGATGCACACCAGGAGAAGGGAGATAGAGGAATCCCAGGCCCACCAGGGCCCAAAGGAGTTCCTGGCCCACCAGGTACGAATAAAGTTCTTCTTTCTTCTTTTTTTTTTTTTTGTCTTCTCATCCTTATTTTTCTTTTGGGATAAAATATAAAATGGGCTCTTAGACCTAGAGATTTCAGGAACAGAGGGAAGATCTCCTGAATTTCATGGATAGTGGTATTTCACATGGAAATTTTGTAGGTGGTTAGCCACAGAAGGAACAATGAGAAGGTTGCATGATTTACTGCTGATTGTTCAGCATCTAAGGCTAGCTGCTTCTTTACAACTGGTCTAAAAAGTGAAGTTTTCTCAAATTTATTTTAATGATTATATTGTTATCCAGGATTTCAAAAAGTAGGTGTGTGTGTGTGTGTGTGATTAATTACTGTTATGTGTTTATAGGTCCAAGAGGTCCTCCTGGAGTTCCAGGAAGTCCTGGTATGTATATATTTCTCAGGGGGTCAATAGAAATTCTACAATGAGCAAAATGCATTGTTCTCTATAAAGTCAGCATTACTTATATATGACAAAGACTTTATTAAAATTGATATGAAAGTGTTCCCTACTTCTTTAAATTAGTGTGTGGTGGGACAATGAGTAGACATTGTCACAGAGGAATGGAGAAGTGTTCTTTTTGTTTCTCTGTGAATTGGATGAAATGTGAGGTGGTAGCACCGTGTGTTTACAGAAGCTTTGAAACACAGAGGTGGACCAGAGACAGAAAACAGTGGCTTGATGGAATGTGGTTGGCTGGTTGCCATGGTAGCTTCCCCAGTGTGAGTTGAATACTGACACATATGTTACACATATGTATAAAGATTTTAACTGTACAACATACTACTTGTGGGTATATAAACAATTTATGAAGACTTACAACTGCCCCGCTAGCATGCCTGCCTTTTGAGAGAGGAATGGGATGAAGGGTGGAGTTATAGTGATCTCAGTTGTGAGGCTGGGATGTGTCCTTTCATAAAGGAAACAAAACTCAGTGGGAAAAACAAAGCAGACTTGAGCCCATGTTCTTCAGACTTCTGCTCAGCGTTCTAAGCTCTGCAGTGCGCACAGCCCAGCAAGGTTGCAGCTGAAGGAAAAGGTTCACTGTGTGTTTTATAGGCTCCATCAACTTCTTGATTGTGTACCTCTTATCAAAAAGAACACTCAACAGACTGATGTCAAAATGCATGTATTAGTCAGGTAAAAAAAATGTAATACAGAAAAAATGATATTATTTATTATTTTTCTGCTAGGGTCATCCTGGCCTGGCCCCAGAGGAGGCCCTGGAGCTCCAGGCATGAAAGGAAATAAAGGGGAGAGAGGACCCCCAGGAATGGATGCAGTGGGGCCTCCTGGAGCCCCAGGCTGCCCAGGTACCCCAGGGCCAATGGGGTCACTGGGACCCCCAGGACCACCAGGTAAAGATGCCCTTTTGTGAGTGCTGCTCAGTGACCTTTTTTTTTTTTCATCTTTACAAATATATTTATATATACTTAGAAATATACAGGTACACACAGGTCATGATGTATTTTTCTTTTTTTATTTTTTTATTTTTTATTTAAGAAAGGATTAATTAACAAAACCATAGGGTAGGAGGGGTACAATTCCACACAATTCCCACCACCCAATCTCCATATCCCACCCCCTCCCCTGATAGCTTTCCCATTCTCTATCCCTGGGAGCATGGACCCAGGGTCAATGACCTTTCTTATGGACCCTACTTGTAACCTAGAAGTCAGTCTCTGTAGATATTGGGAACTTGATTCCTGCCGTTGTTTTGTGCTATGGACTCTTCATGATAGCACCTCTGGAAGAAGTGAAAATTGTCTAGTTACCCAAGGCCAAGAGCAACATATGCTCAATCCTTGGAGAATCTCTTACAAGGTTATCCAGTGTCTCCAGAAAATCTGACCCCCAGGAGAAAGAGACAAGAATGTATCTGCCTGTTTCAATGTTCCAATATCTTGTGACTCAAAGATATGACCCAAAGGATTGCTCCACTACACACACACCACACACACACACACACACACACACACACACACACACACACACACTTCGAGGCTGTGGTTTGGATAGCACCCAGAACATTCTGGGATAAGAGGCTGGAAATGAGCTCCAGGCACTAGAGGCAAGATGCTGCAGGGAACAAGTGAAGAGTGTGAGATGCAGCCTGAAGGACGTGAAATAGCACCTGTAGGTGGTGCTGTGGGTGTCTTTTCCTCCCTCTGTCCCTGCGGTGTCCCTAGCACTCCATGTTCACTGATAGCTATACTGATCCTCTTCAACACACAGATCGCCCTTTATATGTTTACAAATAAAATGCCGTAAATTTAATAGTCCAAATACAGACTCCAACTAGATGCCATCGCCAGATGGTGCTTACCGAAGTCTGAGGTGCAGGGCCAGGCAGTGGTGCACCTAGTTAAGTACACACACTTCAGTACACAAAGACCCAGGTTGAAGCCCCTGGTCCCCACCTGCAGGAGGAAAGCTTCATGAGTGGTGAAGCAGGTCTGCAAGTGCCTCTCTGTCTCTCTCACTATCTCTCCCATCCCTCTCAATTTCTTTTTTTTAATGTTTATTTATTTTCTCTTTGTTACCCTTGTTGTTTTTATTGTTGTAGTAGTTATTATTATTGTTGAATAGGACAAAGAGAAATGGAGAGAGGAGGGGAAGACAGAGGGGGGAGAGAAAGACAGACACCTACAGACCTGCTTCACCACCTGTGAAGGGACCCCCCTGCAGGTCGGGAGCCGGGGGCTCGAACCGGGATCCTTCTGCCAGTCCTTGCGCCTTGCGCCATGTGCGCTTAACCCGCTGTGCTACCGCCTGACTCCCCCCTCTCAATTTCTTTCTGTCTCTGCCCAACAATAAATAAATTAAAAAAAAAAAAAAAAAAACGACAGAAGTCTGGGGTGAAAACTCATTGAAATACTCCGCTGCTGTTAAAAAGATGACCCAGATACTGAGCTTTCAAAACGATCGTTTCAGTATGGAAACTATCACTTGTGTAATGCCCAAGAGCTGGTCATAATGCAGCAGTCTCGCCAGCCGTGTCAGCCCTGGTAGCCTTCAGAAGACTTGGCTTCCGAAACAAAACTGGAGGTAGCTCATGTAAAATAATACACATTACAGAAACATTTGCTGATTAAAGAAAAAGGATTGGGGGAAAGAGGGGAGGGGGTGGAGGGCTCTCAGGTCCTGGTACATGATGATGGAGAAAGGCCCAAACTGGGGTTGAGATTGTTCTGCAGACAACTGTCATGGCGAGATGGGAACTTGTACCCTCGTACCAACAACTAGATTACTGTAAACCGTTAACCTCCCATAAAAAAAAGAATAAACAAGTAAACTCTACAGTGATAGAAGTCACACACAGTATTCTCTCGGGTTCTAATAGAGTTAGCTGGAAATCGATAATGGAAGAATATTTGGAACCCAGGTGTTGGTGCACCTAGTTGAGTGCACACATTACCATGCGCAGGGCCCCAGGTTTGAGCCCCCACTCCTCACTTGCAGGGTTGGGGAAGCCTCACCAGCAGTGAAGCAGTTCTGCCGGTCTCTCTCTCCCTCTCCCTCTCTCTCTCTGTCATCTCCCCCTCTCTATCTTCCCCTCCTCTCTAAATTACTCTCTGTCGAATCAAATAATATAAAGGAAAACAACAAAATTGGAACTGGCTGATGGGAGCAGTGAGCCCAGTGATAACTCTGGTGATGACAAGAGAAGAAAAAAAAGAAATAGATGGAATTCACCTCACCAAAGTTTGGAAATTAAACAGTTCGATATAACAATGGGTCAATAAAGAAAGTCTTAACTCTGGTGATAAATAAGAGGGGCTGGTCTATGGTGCACCTGGTTAAGCACACATTTCATCATACACAAGGACCTGGGTTCAAAACCTCACTCCCTGCCTGTAGAGGGGAAGTTTCACAAGCAGTGAAATGGGTATGCAGTTATCTATCTTTCTCTCTCCCTCTCTCTCTCCTCCTCTTCTCTCTATTTCTCTCTGTCCAGTCAAGCAAAATAGAAAGAAAGAAAAGGGGAAAATGGCCACTGGAAGTGGTGGATTCATAGCACCAAGCCCAAGTAATAACCCTGGTGGCAATTAAAATAAATAAATAACTACAGTGTTAACTGTCTTTGGTGTTGCCTTCTTGCAGGTGAAGTCCTGTTTCGCAGGGGGCCCCCTGGAGATCAGGGACGCCCAGGTCCTGCAGGGCTTCCAGGACTCCCTGGAGTCCATGGACTCAAAGGTTGGTTCCATCAATAGTGCTGTCCTGGTAGAATACACCCTCTTCATCATCATCTTTACCACCGATATCTCCCCACCCTGGAACTATACTAACCCCAAGCAGTCAGTCAGGGATGGCTTCTTTCCCAAAAGTAGACCGAAGTATTCACGCATGTGTACATTCATCATTTATTTACCATCTACACGGTCCATCATTGGATAGCCCACCCAGGGGACTTTTGCCCTGCACACTACAAGGAAGGTAGTGGGAGAATGAATGTTTGTTGTGTGTCTCTTTGGTAACTCTTCTCTAAGACTGACAAGCTCATATGGTTAATGTAAACAGATACAAGAGGGCAGGGATTCTTCTATGGACATGAACAACATTCAAGATGGTTTTTGCAACATGAAAGAGATGCTGATAAATGATGGTGTGTTTAGAAGATACCTGTCACTTCTGAGAACTCAGTGTGAGCTGCTGTTTTGCAGGAGAACCAGGTCTGTTGTGCACACAGTGTCCGTGTGTCCCAGGACTGCCAGGACTCCCAGGACTGCCGGGGTTCGATGGCCTGAAAGGAATCCCAGGTATAGGTGACTTGCATGCAAGTGTTTTTGCACAAAAGGGTCCCTGGGTAATATATATATATATGAACATCTCAATGAGATTTACATGAACAGTCAACAGAGAGGGAGAGTTTGAAAATCATTAACTGCTAACATAACACAAGCAAAAATTATAGAAAGGCTGCCTCAATTCCCTGTTCCACTTTGTCACTGAACCCTGGCAAGCCGCTGTGTTCACTGGGAATCGTGAACTCAGATGCCTGCAGGGGACCCGCATATAGGGGACTTGGAGGAGGAAAGCAGCTGCACCACACGCCACACACTTCTTCCTTCTATCAAGATATAAGCCTTTCTCTCTCTCTTTCTCTCCCTCTCTCTCTCTCTCTCTCTCTCTCTCTTTCCAAATGATACTTCTCTCTCTTTTCCAAATGATATGACCCCTCTCAGTTCACTTTTCTTCACATCATTCCTTTCTGTTGAATTCTGGGCATGTGGACCGCTCACTGCATGTTCTCTTTAAGGATACAAATGCAGGGAGTCAGGTGGTAGTGCAGCAGGTTAAGCACACATGGCACAAAGCACAAGGACTGGCAGAAGGATCCCGGTTTGAGCCCCCAGCTCCCCAGCTGCAGGGGAGTCGCTTCACAGACGGTGAAACAGGTCTGCGGGTGTCTCTTTCTCCCCCTCCCCGTCTCCCCCTCCTCTTCGTTTCTCTCTGTCCTATCCAACAATGACGACAGCAATAACAACAACAATAATAACTACAACAACAATAAAAAAACAAAGGCAACAAAGGGGGGAAAGATTTTTATAAATTTTAAAAATTAACAAAGGATTCAAGTGCAACAGTGACATTGTGTTTTCACATGTGCCAGTGCCGTTAGCGCTAGAGACAATAGGGAGTGCTGAACACCACAGCAAACTGAAAGGATCTCAGCTCTGGTCTCTTTGTAGCATTTCAGATCCCATGTTAACACATCTTTTACTTTTCCATACTAAGAAGATTATAGAGTTTTCATCTGGCCTTTCATGCTTTTTAAAATACTAGCTGCAAGTTAATATTTGAAGGAAAGCCAGCATTTTACAAGCCGGTCTTCTCAGGCTTGAAGAGAGGATATATCAGTTCACTTGTCAACTTCCATGCCAGACCAGGACATCCACCCCGTGCTGCTGCTTCAGACTGTCTTCCTTTCCAATCCTGCCTTTCCCTTCTCTGTTATAGGTCTAGTCTTAGTGCAGCGGGTTAAGCACACATGGCACGAAGTACAAGGACTTGCTTAAGGATCCCAGTTGGAGCCCCCGGCTCCCCACCTACAGGGGAGTTGCTTCACAAGCGGTGAAGCAGGTCTACAGGTGTCTGTCTTTCTCTCCCCCTGTCTGTCTTCCCCTCCTCTCTCCATTTCTCTCTGTCCTATCCAACAGCGACTACAACAATAAAACAACAAGGGCAACAAAAGGGAATAGATAAATAAATATATATATATTTTTAAAGTCTCTTTGAGAGAGGCAGACTGGAAGTATGGATTGACCATCAATGTCCATCAATGACCATCAATGTCTCATGTCCACCAATGTCCATCAATGACCAACAATGTCCATGTTCATTGGGGAAGCAATTACAGAAGCCAGACCTTCCATCTGCATCCCACAATGACCTTGGATTCATAGTCCCAGAGGGATAGAGAATGGGAGAGCTATCAGGGGAAGGGATGAGATACGGAGATTGGGTGGTGGGAATTGGATGGAGTTATACCCCTCCTATCCTATGGTTTTGTTAATGTCTCCTTTTAAAAATAAATAAATAAATAAAAGTCTCTTTGTAAGTTGGGCTTCTCTGCCTCATGTGTCTTATCTCTGCTGTTTCAAGGCATTAGATTTGCTACCATGTACCCTTCTGCAGGAAAAATTAGTTATTTGGGGGCCAGGTGGAGGTACATCTGGTAGAATGCACATATTATGATATGCAGGGATCATGGTTCAATCCCCTGGCCCCCACCTACAGGGAGAAGCTTCACAAGGGTAAGCAGTGTGGCAAGTGTCTCTCTGTCTCCTTCCCTCTCGGTTTTTCTCTGTCTCTATCCACAATAAATACATAAAGTATAATATATGCAAGAGTTCTCATAGCATTGCTGAACCGTAGCAGAGCTGAGGGCTGAGAAACAATCTGAACGTACAAAGTCAGCAGCTGGGGGCCGGGTGGTGGAGCACTGGGCTAAGCGCACATGGTACAAAGCGCAAAAAGAGCAGCTAACCATTTAATGATGGTTCTTTCACACAGCAATGATCTAAAGTAAAGCAAAAAAAAAAAAAAAAAAAAAAAAACCCTACATTTATTGTCACATGGACCTTATGACTCTGATCCAGAAAGTATGTCCCTCCTATGCTCTTATGAATATGAAATATTATGAGTGACATAAAGAAAAATTTTCAACAAATTTTCTGCTGATGATAGATTTCTGGGAGGTTTCTATCCTCTCTTTTCTATGAAAAAAAAATTTAATGATCATATGTCACTTTTAGCATCAGAAAACAATTTCTTTCCCCGTATTTTATTATAAAGACAAGGACTTGAGGCAGCTAAAATTTAGAAAACTGTCCTTTCTTTAAGTGAGTTCTTATTTCAGTTATTTCTCCCGTGATTATCTTGCATTCAATGTTTTTATACTAGAACTGTATTTCTTTCCTTAAAAGTAGAAATTCTAGGGGGGCAGGTGGTGGCACACCGGGTTAAGCACGCACATTACAGTGTGCAAGGACCCAGCTTCCAGCTCCTGGTCCCCCACCTGCAGGGGGAAAGCTTCACAAATGGTGAGGCAGGACTGCAGGTGTCTGTCTGTCTCTTCCCCTCTCATCTCTCTCTCTCCCCTCTCAATTTCTCTCTGTCTCTATCCAATAATCAATCAATAAAAATATTTTAAGAAGTAGAAATTCTATATCATCTTCATGCTCTGAAACACCCTGAATCCTCAGAACTGATGTTCAATGACTTTTTAAGATCTCATTTCTCTGCAGGGGCCCAAGGGACACCGGGTGACCAAGGAAGCCCAGGATCCCCAGGAAATGAAGGTCTTCCAGGACTTCCAGTAAGTTCTTGTGATTTTGATCCTTTAGTTTCAATTTTAAACGGGAGCCATAGTATTTGGTGCCTGCAAAGAACAGGCACTTTACAATGTTTAGCTCAGTGAATACATGAGTGATACAGAAATGAAGAATGAGTGATTATATAGTTATTTTTAAATAATAGCAGAAGGTGGTATCTCAGGAGTCGGGCTGTAGCACAGCGGGTTAAGCGCAGGTGGCGCAAAGCACAAGGACCGGCATAAGGGTCCCAGTTCAAACCCCGGCTCCCCACCTGCAGGGGAGTCGCTTCACAGGCGGTGAAGCAGGTCTGCAGGTGTCTGTCTTTCTCTCCTCCTCTCTGTCTTCCCTCCTCTCTCCATTTCTCTCTGTCCTATCCAACAACAACAATAATAACTACAACAATAAAACAACAAGGGCGACAAAAGGGAATAAATAAAATAAATATTAAATATATATATATATATATATTAAAAAAAAAGAAGGTGGTATCTCAGAGCTGAAGTTGGGAACAGGGACTATGGTATGTGGAGTGGAGAAATTTTGGGGTTGGGGGAGGGGATGAGAATGTTTTAATTTTGGATTATGGCTATTATGACGTAAATGTACAAATGTACTAAAAACCATTGAATAACCTTTTTCTTTTAAAAAAATCTCAATTGTACGACATATAAAGCCTATCTCAATAAAAATTGCAAATACTAAATTCTTTGTTATAGTTAAGTCATAAAGTTACATGTGAATGACATATTCAAATCAAATTACCCAGAAATTCATGTGGAAATTGAACCAACATTCTAACATAATCTGAATGACAGGGATGTTTTTTCATATTGGTGTATGTGTATGTGTGTGTGTGTGTGTGTGTGCGCGTGAGAGAGAGATGAAATCATTCTAACTAAATTTTAGTTTTAGAAGAAAAAGAAAAACCAACTGCTAAACATGCTGTGTTTATTAAAAAGTAAACATTTGTGTTGATATCATTATCAAAATTGGCACAACAGCAAAACTACCCAGACACACGCAAATCATTTCTCTGTCACCCTAGGGTTTCCCAGGTTCACAAGGTGCTCCAGGTCGGAAGGGAGAAAAGGGGGAACCATCTCAACCACAGGGGCAAGTGGGGGCTCCGGGAGATCCGGGACCCAGAGGACATCCTGGAACAAGGGGTTTGGATGGTGTTCCTGGAACTCCAGGAATGGAAGGACTGCCAGGACCTAGAGGTGAACCGGTTGGTATTTACTATTATTTTCAAATTATCTTTCCCGTCAGTGAAGTGCTCTGAAGTTAAGAAAGGAGGTGATTTTCTTCCCAAAAGTTGTTTTAACACTCAACCCAGTCCATAACCCTCATTGCTAAATGAGGCTGCTTCAAATGAACAGAAATGATCCGAATAAATATTTATAGTATTCAGACAAAAATAAATAGTGATAAAAATAAACTCATGGATGAGTTCAGCACATATCAAATTCTCCAACTTGGTTGAGTGCACATCTTATCATGCACAAGGGTCTGAGTTCAAACTCAGAGGCTCCCATCTGCAGGGGGAAAAGGTTCATGCCTGCAGGTGTCTCTCCTCTCTCCCTATCTACCCTGCCCTCTCAATTTATGTCTGTCTTATGGGGGTGGGAGGAGAAAGAGGAGAAAGCCAGGAATCATGAAGCTCTGATATTTTAAGTATAATTACCGGGGGCTGGGTGGTAGCACAGCGGGTTAAGCATATGTGGTGCCAAGCGCAAGGACTGGCATAAGGATTCCGGTTCGAGCCCCTGGCTCCCCACCTACAGGGGGGTTGCTTCACAAGCGGTGAAGCAGGTCTGCAAGTGTCTTTCTCTCCCCTCTCTGCCCTGCCCTTCTCTCTCAGTTCCTCTCTGTCCTACCCAACAATAACAACAACAAGGGCAACAAAATGGGAAAATGGCCCCAGTGATAACCCTGGAAGCCAAAAAAAAAAAAAAGAATTACTTCTGAATGTCAATGGCCTTTTAATCCTGGGAACTCCTCAGTGACAAGACTATTTGATGTCCATATTCATGGTAACACCCACCTGTGTAAGGAGATATTAGAACTCAACACCATCCAAATGTGCTTATTCTCATCACAGGCTCTGAGTGGTGAGAAGGGGGACCAGGGACCTCCAGGAGATCCTGGCTTCCCTGGACTCCCGGGAGTAAAAGGACCAGCTGGACTACCAGCAGCTGGACTTCAGGGAGAGCCTGGTCCCAAAGGCGCCCAAGGAGTTCCTGGAACCCCTGGACCACCCGGAGAAGCCGGTTGGTTAGTTTTCTTTCCAGTCCTGTTTTCCCATGAAGAGGGTTGGTGACTTCTGGAAGCTTCTTCCAGCCTAATGAATGTATAGAAACCTGCTTCTAATAAAGAGAAAATGTCAACTCATAGACACAGGGAAAGAAGTTGGAGGATGTGTTAGAGAAACTTATGTCTCTCACTGCTAAGCATCTGCCTGAAATTTCATAGAATAGCAGATATTCGCTACTACCATGAATTTGTGGAATGAATCAATTCTGAAAGGACAAGTGAAAACCAGTTATGATAAACAAAGGGAGGCAAAACCTATGAAATCCATCTTGAGACTCCTCTTCTAATACTCAGAGGGTTTAAGGAATGTGCCCAAGCTCTCAGCTCTGACAAATGGCAGATTCAAGATCCTGGCCAGATTGACCTGTGAAATCACACTTTCTATTTTGTAAAGTGTGTCATGCTGCATTCCTATGAAAGCCAGTCATCTAGCAGATCAATCCATCAGTAAGCAACCCCTCCAGTATTCAACATGGAAGCCCAATTTTCTTCCTGTTTGTTTGCTTGCTTGTTTGTTTTAGAACAGGCTCTTGTCAAACAGACCAGAATAGTTGAACTATTATGAAAGCAAAGCTTAGGGAGCCGGGTAGTAGCACAGCGAGTTAAGCACACGTGGAGCTAAGCTCAAGGACCGGCACAAGGATCCTGGTTCGAGCCCCCAGCTCCCCACCTGCAGGGAGGGTCGATTCACAGGCGGTGAAGCAGGTCTGCAGGTGTCTCTCTTTCTCTCCCTCTGTCTTCCCCTCCTCTCTCAGTTTCTCTCTGTCCTATCCAACAACAACAGCAATGACAACGACAACAAAAAAAATGGAAAAAATAGTCTCCAGGAGCAGTAGATTCATAGTGCAGGCACTGAGCCCCAGCAATAACCCTAGAGGGGAAAAAAATTTTTTTTAAAAAAAGAAAACAAAGCTTAAATGAGGGTAGAAGCGTTTAAATATCTGCCAAGTGAAGAAGAAGGCTTATAGGAATTGATCATCTTAGCTTTAAAGCTGGTAGAAGCAGTTATGATTTTTTATAGTCCTTTGAATATGTCTGTACACCCTTTGTTATTGTATTTTTTTTCCTTCTGAACAACAACAAAATCATCTTCATTGTGCATGCTAATCATATAATCACACATTGTTTTAAGGGCCTAAGGGAGAGCCCCGTGTTTGCATACCAATTCCCGGCCTCCCAGGGCCTCCAGGACCCCCTGGCTGCCCTGGACCCCAGGGCCCACCTGGTAAGTATCCCCTTTGCCAAGCCTGGTCATGGTGTCAGAGATATATTTAATGCAAGAGAAATAGAGTTACTTTCCTTGTCATTTCTATGATGTTAACTTGCATCAACTGTACTATGAAGTTGTCATGCCATTATATCAAACATGTTCCTCTGAGGAGTATGGGATATAGGAAAGGAGATGAATAGATACGTAGGTGTCTGGAATATTTTTTTATCAGTCTTTAATGGGTGACTAGTGGCTTACAGAAAATACAGTTGATATATGTGTAAAAATTATGTTTTCTACAAAACACTCTTGCCTCTAGCTTGGGTCTTCTTCCATGAAATATTTCCTAAAGAAATTATATTTTCAAAATCTCTTCAAAGTTATATTATTTGAAAAATTATAAAAAGTTATATTATTTGCCAAATATTATTTTCAAAATTATTTGTCAATCCACTGAGGAGGGTTGGGGAGGAGTGATATATATGTTCATGTCTGGTCAACAAAAAAAAAACAGACTTTTTGTTTAATAGAAGGTGAATTAAAGATGCTGATGTGGCTGCATGTGTGTTTTTAAGGTACCGCTGGGCCCCCAGGAAAATGCAAGCCGGGCCTTCCTGGGCCTGATGGAGAGCCAGGAATGCCAGGGATTGGGTTTCCTGGACCACCTGGGCCTAAGGGTAACTTTTTTTAAATAAAAGTTTTATTGTAGAAAATGGGGGAATGCACTAATATTGGGCAAAAAGGCATAAATTACACTGATTTATGCAATCTTACCTCTGTTATACAGGTTTTAAATACAATTTTTTTTTTTAAATGATAGAATAAAATACATAAGGAGAGAAAAGAACACTATTCAGTTCTGGTTTATGGTGGTGTTGGGGACTGAACCTGGGACCTCAGAGCCTCAGGCATGAAAGTCTTTCTGCGTAACTATTATGTTATCTTCTCCCACCCATCTTAATCAAGGCTGGTGTAATTTCTTCTTTTCCCCCCTTTTCTTCCTTCCTCTATTTCTTTTTCTTTTTCATTTATTGGGGGGATTAATGGTCTACAGTTGACAGTAAAATACAGTAGTTTGTACATGTGTAATATTTCTCACATAACACTCCAACCCTCTGCCATCATGTTCTAGGACCTGGACACTCCCACCACTCTGTTATATTTTTATGTACATAGAAAATTCTAGAAGGAAAGTCATCAAAAAGGCAATTATGATTATTTTGCATTTGGAGTTCCTATCTTTTATTTACATACTAGAGGAACATTGCATTGTAACATTGTCTAAACTTCAGAGGTGCATCATTATAAATCACTGTCTGAACATACATCATACTACTAATTGACATCTTTTGCCTTATTACCAGGTAACCCGTAATTTAAGTTTCTTGAACTTGATTCCTCTGATTTCCTTTCAGTTTGAAACCACAAGAAACTAGTCAGTTATTGGTTTGGAATATGTAATTTCTTTTTTGTTATTATTGACTTAAACTACTATAGAATTTGAGTAATGGGATTATGAGGGATTTTCCCCCTTTTTTCCCTTTCATTTATTTTTGATAGCACAGAGAAATTGAGAGGGAGAAGAAGAGATTAAGAAGAGAAAAAGAGAGACATTGGCAGACCTGCTTCATTGCTCAGAGTCCCCACCCCCCTGCAAGTGGAGACTGGGGATTTGAACATATGTCCTTGTATGTGGTGATATGTAAGCTCAAATGAGTGTACCACCAGCTGGACCCCTTCTTTATTCCTAATCAATGTCCACATTTTTTTACATTTACACAGTTTTCATTTTAGTCATTTCTTCTATAATTAACAAGGAAGTTAAATTACAAATCATCAATTTCCCCATATGCTACAAAATAAACTCTAGAAGTTATTTTCTTTGGGGGAAAATATGGGGATTCTCATCAAAAGAGGAAACACTTCTAATAAAGCTAAGAATGTAAAAGACAGCCTGAGACACCCTGCTGACAATATATCAAAATTCTGTTTAGGGTGGCAGAAAACTAATCTCAGTCTCTATCTTGATACACAGAACATCTGGTTTTAATATAACTTTGTTGTTGAGCCAGATGTTGTTGTGCGCGGGCCGCGGAGAAGAGAGAGGGGGTCCGGAGCGAAGAGGAAACACAAATCTTTATTTGCGCTGGCACCTCAGAGTTGGGTGCTAGAGAAGCAGGTTGGGCCACGTGGAGGTAGCGAAAATGGCCGCCTCACACAGTAACCTTTCCTGCGTCTGAACACCGGAGTGAAGCGCTGGCAAGAGAGTGAGGTGCAGAAGAAGAAAGGCTTTTATAGGAGCAGCTTTCGCGAGAATGGGAAGGGGGAGGAGTAACCATAGCACTCCAGGATAGGATGATAACTCTCGTGAGAATGGGAGCGGGGAGGAGTAACCAAAGCACTCCGGATATAGCGGGGATATAGACAATGCCCTGAGGGCACAACATGGCGGAACAGGCACTCCGAGAATGTCCCAACTCTTGCAGGAACTAGCAGTAGCCTGAGGGGACAACATGGCAGATGTGACTGCATCTGCACAATTTCCCAGCATAACCTCATGTTTTTTTTTCCAATATCAATTTAAATATATTTAAATTCAGTATAGTTAATATTGAAAATATTAAAGAGAAATTAATTTGATAGTTAAATATAATTTGAAGTATGTTATCTCTTGGAATAATGTCACCAATGCTTGTCATACATCAGTTCTGTTCAAATACATAAAAATTTCTGTGTCCACTTCGGAGTGTTTGAAATGAAAACTACAGTTGCATATCTCATAATGTTGCCAAGAATGATTTTGATTCCATTTTTTTCTCAGTGATCTCTGAAATAAGACATCTTGGTCCACACTCTGTGGTATTTTTGCACATCTTACTTTAAGATTGTACATCAGGTCCTAAGTTAGAACCCTAAGAGTCACACTCTGGAAGGAGACTAAGAAGTGTGGGAGCCAGAACTAACCGTGGAGATTCAGAATCTTCCGAGTGAACTTAATGAGGCTCATGAACTAATTGTGAATTAAAACTTGGTCAAATCAGCAGCAAGAAGGAGCTCTCTGAATGCAGACTTGTTCCCCTAGAGTTTTCTTTTCTGAACTGCAGAACAGAATGATGTGTGTGGCTTCTTTTAAAATTCCCATTGCAAATGTACAAGAGAAAGTAAATCCTTAAACTCAATAGATCTCCTGAGCAACCCATGTAGAGATGGGCTATCTATGGCTAGAAATGCTTTGTGTTTTGATGTGGGCCATCCTTGTGTGCATATATACAGACATAAGAGTTCAGGTAGCTGTACATGGTGTGTGAAATTACATTCTAAAAACTTGTCCAAATGGTCAGCTAGTACCGGTTATATAAAGAATTGGTGAAGGGTTGGCAAAATAGTTCACTTGGACAGTGTTGCTGCTTTGCTATGTGCATGGCCCAGGTTCAAGACCAGTTCTCTCTCTCTCTCTCCTCTCTCTCTCTCTCCTCTCTCTCTCTCTCTCTCCTCTCTCCCTCTCCTTCTTCCTTTCCATCTCCATCTCTATCTAAAAAATAATACATCTAAATAATTGATGGATCAAAATTATAACAGTGCTTAAAAAAAACGAAGATAATCTTCTAAATAGGGAACCATTGGAATCCAAGTTTTTATTTCTTACTTAGCCACTGGCTTTTAAGTTGTCATAAAGACATTTCTACCTGCTTGCTCACAGAAACGTTTACTAAGAATAAGAGCTACATTGTTCAGAATTTTTGGTAAGACTAATCCTACAATCTTTGTTATGTTTTCTCTGTAGGAGACCGCGGTTTACCAGGAGCAAAAGGATCACCTGGTTGTCCTGGAGAAACAGGAAAGCCGGGGATTCCTGGCAAGCCAGGTGTCCCAGGAGCCAAGGTCACTGAGAATTAAAATTCAGAGTGATGGGGGTGAGGAGGGAAGGGCCAATCCTTTTAAAAATAACTATTAGATATGTATATATTATAGAACAGAGGGACTTGAGAAGAAAATGAAAGTAGATAGGTAGATAGATAGATAGATAGACAGACAGACAGACAGACAGACAGACAGACAGACCTGCAGCACTGCTTCACTGCTCCTGATGTGGGAACTGGGGGCTTGAACCTAGGTCCTTGCCTACTGTAGTGTGTGAGCTTTGCCCAGCCCTATAATCCTTCTATTGGAAGAAATCAGCAGCACATTTGTAGCTGGTAAAAATATCAAGTAATGTCTAAGTTTCTCTCAACCATTTGTGCCTTTTAGAAAGCAAACTAGGAGTTGCCAGGAAACAGATTTACTTCTTCCTTCCATTACCTTCAGCAACATTCAGAGTATTCAAAATGAGAGAACTCTAGAAAGGAATGCAGATAACTATGAGAAAGACTATCAGAAAAAACAAGACAGATAGTCTGCTAACAGATCGTCTCAAAATCCTTGGAAAAAGGAAAGGCAGGCCTTGTTTCCTGAAGAATCTTATGGAGAAGTCAGCAACCAGAGTTGAGGAAGGAAAAGCTGATGGAAGGGGAGTGATCAGACAAAGGGCATTTTGATCATTTTCATGCAAAAATCTTAAAGGGTCCAAAAAGCGGCACACATGGTTAAGTGCACATATTATCAAGTGACCCAGGTTTGAGTCCCCTCTCCCCCACTGTAAGGGGGACACTTCACGAAAGGTGAAGTAAGTCTGAAGGTGTCTGTCTTTCTCTCCTCTCTATATCCCTGCCCTTTCAATTTCTCTCTGTTCTAACAAAACAAATATATATATAAAGAAAGAAAAAAATTTCTACCAGGAGTGGTGGATTCATAGTGCTGACACAAGTCCTAGCAATAACCCTGGCGGCAACAACAAAATTTTAAAGACCAATGAGTGGTCTATGAAAACTTGGAAGCACATATATGGCAAAGTTAATGTTGTTTCCGTACCCTAGGGAGAACCAGGACTAGCCATGCCAGGGGGAGCAGGAGCACCAGGTTTGCCAGGAGAAAGAGGAGACCCTGGAGAATATGGAGAAATTGGACTTCCTGGACTTCCAGGTCTCCCAGGACTTCCTGGAACCTGGGGGCTTGATGGACCACAAGGTACAATACCTTATGGTGAACTCCGCAGAAGTGCCACCAAGTATGGAGATGCACTAACCATCCACAATTCTTCCCAAACATGGTTCTTGTACAATAAGTAGAAACCATAAGGTCTGATTTTTTTTTTTCCTTCAGTGTTGATACTGTACCTTTGCTCAGTCTGCCCATCTTCCTTTCTGAGGAGTGACCTGTATAAAAGGCCTATCAAACATAGATTCAATTTAATAGGTAACAGCTACCGGAGAATGATTGGAATGGCAATGATAGGACCTAGGATTCTCGGACCTGGATATATATTCTTGGCCTCTACTTTACAGGAGATCCGGGGCATCCTGGACCACCTGGAGAGAAAGGACCCCCAGGAAGCTGCACCGAGGGCCCCAGAGGAACACCTGGGCTTCCGGGCTTAAACGGACTGAAAGGAAAACAAGGTGAGAGGAAGGTTTAGAATGAGTCACGGGGTAGGTCCGTAACATTGAGACTCCTGTGCACCGGACAGTCTAGCATGATAACTGCCCAACAACAAGTCCTGACTGGTTTAATGAGAAATAGTATTCTTTGTTGTCGAGGATGAGTTACAAGGAGTAATATGTCTAGAAGCAGAGACCTAAAAATGAATGTAGTGAGCTGGTTGTGTCTTAAGTACAAGAAGACCTGAACACTGCAGAAATCTACAGATGTGTGGACAGGTACAATTTTACATATTTATCAAGTCATGGGCAATTTTTTTTAACCTAGAAACTTCTATAAGTACAGAAAAGTGGTACATTTGTCCTTATTGATAAAATGCAGTGAATTCTGGCAAATATACCTGTTTGACTAATTATAGACGAAAATATGGAACTGACTGCTCACAAGTAGCTTAAAAAGGAATGAAAGTAAAACTCAACTGGTTGGGGAGTTGTGAGTGGTAGAGCACAGGGCTTGCCTGTGAGAGATTCCAGCGCCTATACACACCCTGCAACACCCAGAAAAGACCTGTGCTCTACCCAAAAAACAACAGCTACAGAGGGGAAAAAATAAATTAGGGTCCAGAGAAAGGGATATTTATTTACTCTTTGTGGTTCCTCTCAACCAGACCTATGAACTATTTCAGGGAAAATCTTTTAAAACTCAGCTAATGTTTGGGAATATCTTTTTTGAACAAGACATGCATTAGTACTACTATTATTAATTTACCAAAGCAATGCTTAGGTCTGGCTCATGGTGATACCAGGGATTGAACCTGTAACTGTAGAGGGTCAGGCATGAATCTTTTTGGCATAACCATTATGCTGTCTTCTAGAACCTGAGACATTAATTATTATAGTGGTGTTGCCACTGTTTCCAGAAGCATATAGTGGTTCATCTTGGGGGTGGGGGGGTGCTTGTTTGTTTTTCCTTTTTTTTCTGTTATTTTTAATTGGATAAGACAGAGAATATTTGAGAGGGGAAGGGAAGATAGAGAAAGATAGATAGCTGCAAAGCTGCTTCACTACTTGTGAAGCATCCTCCTTACGTATGAGGAGCAGGGGCTTGAACCCAGGTCCTTGTGCATGGTGATATGTGTATTTAACCAGGTGTACTACCGCCCAACCCCCATGGTTCATGTTTATGTATGTTTTCAGCTTAAGGGCTGAGCACTGTCATACAATGTAACCTCAAGATATGCTTTCTGGGCTAGGGAATAGCTGTGTGAAAAGTTGAAGCCAAATATTAAAGCTGAAAAAAAAAATCTTAGAAGTTTCACAGTAAGGGTTATCAGTCAGTCAGACAGCCATATGGGTTGCCCCCAAATTATGGGGCTAAATGTGTGTTGCCATCAGTAAAAAAATTAAAAAGGGGGGAAGATATTTCTGGAATTGTTAGGAAAAGTACTTGTGTGGGGTTCATTCATTCATTCATTCATTCATTCATTCATTCATTCATGTGTAGGCAGAAGAGGTCAAACAGGGCCAAAGGGAGACCCTGGTATTTCAGGTTTGGATAGACCTGGATTTCCTGGAGAACCTGGCCCACCGGGAATGCCAGGTCATCGAGGTGAGATCGGACCACCCGGACCAGCAGGATTTCCAGGAAGCCCAGGACTCTCCGGTCTACCAGGTGCCCTTTCTGTGCATTGCTTTTCCTTCTACCTTCTTCCACATTTAAAAATGGTGGCTCCATAATCTGAGTATTAGCTAGAGACTGTTGACTCCTCTCCACTTCTTCTTCTGCTTGTGTGAGGTTTTCTTCCTGAATTATCTGTCATGGTAGTGAAAATGGTAGTGGTAGAGTGAACGTAATTCACCAGTATTTAACTATTTGCCATGTGGTCCTTTTTAGCTATTTCCACTAATACGTATTTGCTGATATTTTGCTGAAAAGTTTTGCACCTAGAGTCAGGAAGATAGCACTGCAGTACTGTGGTTTTGCTTCCTTTTGATTTTTTTTTTTTCCATGACTTCAGTCTCCGCAAAGAGTTTATACTCAAATAACTAACTTCTCAGGGACTCATGCCTGGAGCTGTGAGAGTGGGAGCCTGGTGTGGCATAGACACCTACCATCCTGTAGGAGAATGGCAAACTGTGTAGCATGAGCTACCAGGTTTCCTGTCCTTATATTAGTTACACCATACATACAAACTATTGTATTTACTGTCGAATGTAAAGCATTAATTCCCCAATAAAGAAATTAAAAAAAAAAAAAGTTCTAAGACAGCTTACATCAGCAAAAGGCATGATCAGTTCACCAATAAGGGCAACAAAATGGACAAGTGATATCTATAAAATGGCATCCACAGATTAAAAAAAAGAGAGAGAGAGAGCAAGGTCACTAAGTTTCTACTGACAAATTTACTGTATTTCAAGGTTTCTTCTAGCTAGCATCTCTAACGGTATCTTAGCAGACAGATGACTTCCAGGGGCCAACAAGTCACACCCTTGTGCTTATCACTGTTGCAAGAGGGTCAGGCACAAGGCGCTGGCCTCAGGAGCACCTGCCAGTGTTTGAGAAGTCACAAGAGTTGTTAGTCCTGTAATGTCGGCATCCTTACGCCGGTCTTTGTGCTTTGCGCCACATGCACTTAACCCGCTGCACTACTGCCTGACTCCCTCCATCACTACTTTTATAGTTTATATGTTTGGGGAAAATACTCAATCATTTCTTGATAGCATTAATATGTCACTGATCCCCAGAGAAGAGCCCAGAATAACAGTTAAGTTGACTGTCACATGCTAGCACCTTTCCAGGCCCAGAGACACCTCCAATGAGTGGACAAGATTCCACCATCAGTGGTGGGAAGACAACAGGTGCATTTTAAAATTGTGTTACAAAAGAAATAAAACAAGGAGGTATAATAAATATCTATGGGTCGAGAAAAAAGAGAAGAGTGTGTTCTAAAGTTTCAGAATATTCTGTTCTCATCCACAGATAAGATAGATGTACCAAGTACATCACATACATACATACATATATATATATATATATATATATATATATATATATATATATAGCCATTTGACCCATCCAGGACAAAAAAAAAAGGTTATTTTCTTATATACAGAAACCCTTCTTGCAGCATCCAATCTCTGTTTCTAAATACAGTTGAGTTTAGCTCATGGATAATTTTGCTTTTCTCATTTGATGCTTCATGTGCCACTTTCAGTTCATTTGTTTCCACAGGTGAAAAAGGGATGGTTGGGATGATGGGACATCCTGGAAGCATGGGCCCTCCAGGGCCTCCTGGGGACCCTGGCACCCCAGGGCAGAGGGGTAAGTGATGAAGTGTCTTTCTGACTGCCTCAGGCATGAGAACAATGTTCATTTATTAGCACCAAAAGAAGTTACATCGTACTCTTGGAGGGGAAATGACTCTCCACAGCCACATGCATTTGCTCTTGCTATGTTCTTTATTCCTGTTTGCGACTGAAATGAAACCATGTTTTCTCCCTGTAGGCTTCATGCCGCTACTGAATAGGGCTGAAACTATCAAGTTGTGGACAGTGTTAAGCTTTTTGCTTTATTTGTCTCCTCCCATTTTAGGGGAAACTATTAACTTTGGAATGCTTATGGAATACTGAATGAAGGAATTGAGGGGTGGAGGCAGCTCAGTGGGTAGAGATCCTGTTTTGATGCACAAGGCTCTGGGCTTGATCCCAGGCACAGCAGGACAACTGCTATCCTAATTCCTGTTTTTGTAGGAAGCCTCGGAATTCCAGGAGCAAAAGGCAAGAAAGGACCCCCAGGAGCCAAAGGGGAAGAAGGAGAGAAAGGAGCCCCTGGACCTTCTAAGATATCCCACTTACAGGGGGACAAGGGGGAACCAGGCCTCAAAGGTATGGACTACCTATGCTTTTCTTCTTCTAGCGTTTGCCGGTCAACAGCGTCAGGTTGAGCCTGATGTAAAGTTTCGAGACCTCCTTTGAATCTGGAGAGGTGGCAGTCGTTGACTATGTGGGTATGCTCATAACCAGGAAATCAGAGCTGAATCTGCAGCTAAGGAATTGTCCTGGCAAATGTACCTTGTGTGATATTATTTTGCCTGCTTAATACATAATTTACTTCTCAGTTAAAAAAGCCTTTTAACATCCTTTATTTAAAGTGTACCTAATCATATTTTAAATTATTATCCTCAAAATCTCCTCACTTTTATCAAGAGGGATGAAAAGTAAACCCGTAGAAAAACCCCACATTAAAAAAAAATTGGGCAGAGGGTAGATAGCATAATGATTATGCAAACAGATTCTCATGCCTGAGGCTCCAAAGTCCCAGGTTCAGTCCCCTGCAACAACATAAGCCAGAGCTGAACAGTGCTCTGGTTAAAAAAAAAAAAGTCCCTGGCCAAAATTGAAGCCTCCACCCCAAATTCCACTTTATTCTGTCACCTGCCACCATGAATCTTCCTGATTGCTTTCTTATGCTCAGAATCCTTTTGGAAAATAATTACTAAAATTAAATTATTTTTAATTAAAAATTCAGGCTTTAGAAATGCTTGTTAATTGTTAGCCCTTACCATTAGGCTGCGATTCAAATCCAAATCATTACAGGTTATTTGAACACATTCTGGGACAGTTTTTGTTATAATTAGAACGACATAAAATCAAATTTTTTGGAAAGCCTGTTGCAGTCACCTTAGCCAAATTTAACCTTAAATAACTTTCGCAGGATTTTTGGCAAAAAAATAAACTGTTTGCGGAAAGCAGAGAGACGAGAAAATAAAATACTAGCAGAAGATACCTCACTGTTAGACTCTGCTTCATGGACTATTCTAGATGGTCTAGGAAGTGGACACATCTTGAGAAATGTGTGAATGGCATATCTGGGCCTACATAAACCCATATTTAGTTCTCATCCCATGAATACACAGTTGGTACTGATTTATAATTAAATGATCCCTTCCAGTAAGGTTTAGAAGCACAAGTGTTATTGCTGTTGTTCTAACTCAATTCTATCACACACCCAAAATACAATTTGCATGAAATCTGGTCCACATGCCCTCTTCTGACTTTTCAAATGTAAAGCCACTGGTGGGGGTAGATAACATAATGGTTATGCAAAGAGACTCTCATGCCTGAGACTTCAAAGTCCCAAATTCAATCCCCTGCACCACCATAAAGCAGAGCTAAGCAGTGCTCTAGAGAAAAAAATGTATATATAGCCAGGAAGCGCAGCTTGAACAACAGAAAACGACTTAAGCCTTTTCAGTATGATCCATTTTTTAAAATCTAACTTTCAGATTTCAAAATATCTGTTATGAATGGTCAGAGAACTTATTTAACTAGTATAGCACCAGCCTCTCTTTCTTTCTATTTGTCTCTATCTCTTTTCTTGCTCATGTGAGACTCTGTCTCATATGAAATATACTAATATGTGTGTATATAATGAGGGAGAGAGAGAAATCACAGGTCTGCTCAGCTCTGGCATATGGTGGTACTAGGAAATGAACCTGGGACCTCCCAGTTCCCAAGCCTATAAGTCTTGTGCATTACACCTTCACAATCTCTCTCTCCTAAAAATATCAATAAAAAAGACATCTACTGTAAATGAAAGAGATTTTGAAGGTGCAAAGAAGTACAGATATAATGTTCTTTTTAAAGAGTTTGCAGGAAGCCAGGCGGTGGCACACTCAGTTAAGCTCACATAGTACTAAGTGCAAAGACCCGCACAAGGATCCAGGTTTGAGCCCCCAGCTTTCCAGCTGCAAGGGGAATGCTTCACAAGTAGCAAAGTAGGTCTGCAGGTGTCTGTATTTCTACCTTTCTATCTCCCCCTCCTCTCTCAATTTCTCTCAGTCCTATCCAATAAAATGGAAAAAAAATGGCTGCCAGGTACAGTGACTTCGTGGTGCCAGCACTGAGCCCCAGCAATAACTCTGGAGGCAAAAAAAAAAAAAGGGAGTTTGCATAGGAGATTTAACACATCTGCATGGAAAAATAATGAGCACTAAAAGCTGCAGATATAAATTAATACTTTTTTTTTAATTGTCACCAGTGTTATCACTAGGTGATTAATTCAGTGCTGCCACTCTGAAGCCATCACTGCTGGTGGCCACGTTTTCTTTTTTTCTTTCCTTTTTTTTTTTATTTGATAGGAAAGGACAGAGAGAAACTGAGGGGGTGGCAAAGAGAAAGAGGAAGAGAGAAAGATACACATTGCAGACCTGCTTCACTGCTCATGAAGCTCCCTCACTGTTTCACCCTGTGCAGGTGAGGAGTGGGGGTTTGAACCTTCGTCCTTCAGCTTGGTAAATATGCACTCAACCAGATGCACCACTGTCCAGCCCTCACAAACCAATACTTTAAAAAAAACTTTTGTCTCATATTTTTAATTTATTTATTCCCTTTTGTTGCCCTTTTGTTTGATTGTTGTAGTTATTGTTGTTGTTATTGTTGTTGGATAGACAACGAGAAATCGGGAGAGGAGAGGAAGACAGAGAGAGGGAGAGAGAACAATAGACACCTGCAGACCTGCTTCACTGCCTGTGAAGTGACCCCCCTGCAGGTGGGGAACCGGGGGCTTGAACCGGGATCCTTATGCCAGTCTTTGCACTTTGTTCCACCTGAACTTAACCCACAGCACTATGGCCCAACCCCCGTAAATCACTACTTTTATGTGACGCTATCAGAGAGCTGTGCAACTATTCTCACAGGCAGGTATAATTCTGAGTCTGATAAATACTGACGCATAGAGTCCTCACAACAGTCCCAGGAGTAGGTTATTGCTATTGACTGATCTTACAGAAAGGGAGTGCAGAGTCAGGTGACCCAGAGTTACACAGAGGAAGTGGCAGAGATGAGCTTCGTATTGATATGTTTGGTCCCTTTGACCCAAGAAGCCCTGATAGCAAACTCTGGGAGAGGACAGAAGAAAGCAGCAATCAGAGTGGCCTCCGTGAAGGAGAATTCGCATCATGAGTGGGACTGAATGGATACAGAATACTCTCAGCTTCCTTCCAAGTCTCTTTATGCTTTACAAAATCAAGTTTCTTAGATCGGCACACTTATTTCCCATCGCTTTTCCTAGTTCTGACTTCTCTCTGTGTTTTCATCTCTCCCTCATAAAATAAATCTTGAAAGTCTCTTTAGGGAATGGATGGTGGCATACCCAGTTGAGTGCACAGCATATGTTACCATACTTAAGGACCTGGATTCAAGCCCCCTGTCCCATTCTGCAGTGGGGAAAGCTTCATGAGTTGTGAAGCAGTGCTACAGGTCTGTCTGTCTGTCTCTCTCTCTCTCTCTCTGTTCCTCTCTATATCCCCCTTCTCTCTCAATGTCTTTATTTCCTTCCAAATAAAACAAATTAAAATTTAAATATATATTTAATATACTGCATATGAGATAGTGAGAGTCTTGCATGGGCGAGGGATGTGGGACATCACTCTTTGCCTATCTCTCCAGCCACATGACAATGATTTAGTCAACAATGACTCTAGCATCTATAGATGAGACATGTTCTATATCCTGAAGACACATGGGTGAAAAAAGCAGAGGTTGTGAAGGACGATCTACATGAGGAAAGGAGACACTAGCAGGCCTATAAACACAATTATGTACAGGGCCAGGGAATGTATCTTGGGCTTTGTCAGCTACTTATATCTCCTTGCATATTATTCTTTAGTGTTTTTCTGGTTTTCATAGCCTTTAAGAATGGGGGGGGGGTGAGCAGTGGCACACCTGGTTAAACACAGATATCATCATGTCCAAGGACCCAGGCTTGAACCCCTGCTCCCTGTCTGCAGGGGGGATGCTTCATGAGTGGTGAAGAAGGTCTGCAAGTATCTGTCTTTCTCTCCCTTTCTCTCTGTATCTCTCCTCCCTTCTCAATTTCTCTCTGTTCTATCCAGTTAAGAAAAAATAAAGTAGGAAAAGAATATAAAATGGAGATGTGGAGATTACACATTACATTTACATGCCTGAGGGAGACCCCGGGGGTCACAGCATCAATTTCTAGCACCACCGTATGCCAGAAATGAGCAGCGTGCTCACTGCTCCATCTCAGAAATCATATATCACACACACACATATGTATTCTATGATATGCACAATACCTAATACCACCTTTGACCTACAGACTATAGTTTCCATTCCTAAAAGACATAAGAAGGTAAAGAAAATGAATACATCAAACATACATTTTTTAATATTTTTGCATTGTGATAAGTAGCATAAATGGGAAAAAATTAAGGTAGAAAAAAATTCTCAGACCCCCTGTTACTCATTTTTTAAATGGAGCTTATCAGTTTATCCTCAGATTTTTCAGAGGGATTAATGGTTTACAATAAATACAGTCATTTCTTGATACCTGGGTAAAATTTCTCACCCCCAGCCCAGGTCTTCCTCCACCATCATTCATCTGGGCCTGAAAGTTCCCCCCTCTTCCCCTGGAGTCCTTTACTTTGGTGCAATACATGAAACCTAGCTCAAGTTCTGCTTTGTATTTCCCCTTTCTGTTCTTATTTCTCAACTTCTGCCATGAAGTTGAGATCATCCCATATATTCATCCTTCTCTTTCTGGCTTATCTCACTTAACATTTCTTCAAGCTCCATCCAAGATAAGGTAAAGAAGGCAAATTCATCACTCTCAATAGCTGAGTCATATTTCTTTGTATATAGATCATAACTTCCTTAGCCAGAAAAAAAAAAACATGTTTTATTTATGTCTCCAGCACTCTGCACAAGACTTGTCTATGAGTTAGATGGCCATGCCGTATGTGAATGAATAATTCTATAAGCAAGGAGACAGCCAGTGAAGTGAACTTGCTGGAGAAAAGGCACAAAACCAAGCCATAGCAGATTGTAGAAGCCTGTCACTTATTCTGCAGATAATAGAGTTGATGAGTAGTTTTGAGTAGAATCTGATAAAATATTATTGTGGGGAAAATCTGATGGTCTTGAGGAAAGTTTCTGAGCATTCTGGCTTATAGAATTGCATTCAAATTCTATTGTTCCCATTGGTAGGCAGTGGGGCTCCGGATTAGTCTGTTGACTTAGAGTTGAGGTTTTCTCATCACGGTATCCAGTCTTGAAAGACACAAGGAGCAAATGAAAGAGAATAGTGCCTGACACTTAATTAAATAGTTGTAATAAGTAGACAGAGAGCATGACGGTATAGAGAAGGAAAGTAGTGGGTTGTTCTCTGTTGTCACTTAAAAAAAAAGTCTCAAGAAGCTGTATTGGGCCACTAACTCGTTAAGTGTTTGTTTAAAATGTAAACATGATGAAGGTTGCTGGTGCCCTTTGAGAACTAACTCCTGTCAGACACTGAACCAAGAATTTGCACATATTGTCTCATTTAATCCTCCAGTTAAGAAGATGGAAGGCCATGTCTACCCATGTTCTGAGCAAGCATGCTGTGCTGTTTCATAGTAATATCTCATCGATTTTACTCAGTGTCTAGGTCTGAGAAAATTCTAACCTGAATTTTTATGCCCGCCTTTTCACGTTAGGACTCACAGGCAAGCCGGGTGAGAAAGGAAGCAGAGGCCTCCCGGGGCCACCAGGCCTACACGGTTTACAAGGGCCACCTGGTCAACCAGGACCACCAGGTAGAACTAATTCTGGGATAGAAATGGTAGCTATTACATTTTCCTGGATGTAAATGTAATAAAATGCAATAACAATTCACATCTAGACTTAGTGTCTATATGATGCATTCTGTTCTGGTAATGTTCCTACAGAAATTTGTTTCTAAATTAACCCCAAATGAAGATGTTTGCGTCAGCTAATAGCAACTAGTAAATAATAACAGACATGACGTTCCATTTTTGTACTAAATGTTCCATGTTGAAGGCATTGATTGCACTAGAATCTAGCTCTCTGATTTCACACTTTCTGGATCTTCAGTCCACCTTTGTATCTGATGGAAAAAGGCAGATAAGCAAAGGTCTAATCCAGCCAATCTGACTGCTCTGGATTCATTGATTGGTGCCAACAACCAATATTCATTGAGCATATATTATAGCTGGGAATTATATTGGTGCGTGACTGTTGGTTTGTTCTTAAAGGCCCCAAGGGAGATCCAGGCAGCAGTGGGGTTCCTGGAGAACCAGGACCACCTGGTGTGCCCGGAAGCATGGGGAACATGGGATTGCCAGGTAAAATAGAAAGTCTCACAAGCCCATCTTGTTTCCAGATCTGGATGTCCAGTATTGTGTGTTCTCTGGGTTTTCTTCTTACTAGAGAGTTAGTGTAAAATCCATAATATTTTGATTGTTGTACTTTTTGATAAATGTACTTTGTGTAACCAGAGCATGAGTGAGAACCATATCAATAGTCACAGTGTGTAGACTTTATCCATCATGACCACCTGCTGCAGCAATAATTCTGCAAAACCAACCTTTTGAAATAAAGGTAGCTGGTGTCAGGATCAGAAGTAAACTACGGGAGTCAGGCTGTAGCGCAGCGGGTTAAGCGCATATGGCTCAAAGCGCAAGGGCTGGTGTAAGGATCCCAGTTCGAGCCCCCGGCTCCCCACCTGCAGGGGAGTCACTTCACAAGTGGTGAAGCAGGTCTGCAGGTGTTTGTCTTTCTCACCTCCTCTCTGTCTTCCCCTCCTCTCTCCATTTCTCTCTGTCCTATCCAACAACAACAGCTGTGATAATAATAACAACTACAATAAGCACAACAAGGGCAACAAAATGGGAAAAATGGCCTCCAGGAGCAGTGGATTCGTAGTGCAGGCACCGAGCCCCAGCAATAACCCTAGAGGCAAAAAGAAAAGAAAAAGAAAAAAAAAGAAGTAAACTACATCAGGATCCTCATGTTTGCCTGTTTCACCTACTTTTCTCTCTATGTTCAGGTTCCAAAGGAAAAGAGGGAACGATGGGACTCCCGGGTCTAAGTGGAAGACCAGGCCTCCCAGGTGTTCCTGGCCGCCAAGGAGATAAGGGAAAGCCAGGCCGTTCAGAAGGTTCATGGCCAGGACCACCAGGACCACAGGTATATAGACACCACTAAAGTCTTTATGTTTTGGCAATGGAGCCAGTCCCTTGAATCAAGTATACAGATCCAAGGTAGAAAGAGACAATAGAAAACAGTACTGCAGGGAGTCAGGCTGTAGCGCAGCGGGTGCGCACAAGCACAGGTGGTGCAAAGCACAAGGACCGGCATAAGGATCCCGGGGTTCAAACCCTGGCTCCCCACCTGTTGGTATCTTCTAATTCTGCTTTTAAAAACCCCTTCTGTTTCATTTGGTTTAAATCCCCCCTGCTTAACACTGCATTCTATTTACATAACCATTGTATTCTATTTACATAACCACTGCCGTCTATTTACATAAATCACTTTTACATTTACATAAAGCACCACCTTCCCTCCAGGGCATTGGTGGTTTAGTGGTAGAATTCTCACCTGCTCCACCCCCTCTCCTTGTCACACCCTGATCCTCTCCTTGTCACACCCTGATTTTCACCAGTCACTTTTCTCTCCACCCTCTCTGCGTCACATCCTGTTCACACCCTACTTGGGAAGTATATAGAAAGACAACATTGTTCGTTTTAGTTGTTTGTTAGTTTAGCTTAGCTTGGTATAGCTTGCGCTGCGTCCTGCATGAATAAAGAGATACTGCGTACAGCTCAACCATGAGTCCCTGGTCGTCTGTCTCCTGTCAATGAAACTCAGCCCGGCTCCCCACCTGCAGGGGAGTCGCTTCACAGGCGGTGAAGCAGGTCTGCAGGTGTCTGTCTTTCTCTCCTCCTTTCTGTCTTCCCCTCCTCTCTCCATTTCTCTCTGTTCTATCCAACAACGACGACAACAACAATAATAACCACAACAATAAAACAACAAGGGGAACAAAAGGGAATAAATAAATTAAATAAATAAATTAAAAAAGAAAAAGAAAACAGTACTGCATTTTCAAGTAGTTGTTTGGGGGGTGTTTTATTTTTTCCCCTTTTGTTGCCCTTGTTGTTCAACGTTGTGGTTATTATTGTCGTTATTATTGATGTTGTTGTTGTTGGATAGGACAGAGAGAAATGGAGAGAGGAGGGGAAGACAGAGAGGGGGAGAGAAAGACAGACACCTGCAGACCTGCTTCACCACTTGTGAAGCGACTCCCCTGCAGGTGTGGAGCCTGGGGCTCCAACCAGGATCCTTATGCTGGTCCTTGCACTTTCATCATGTGCACCCAATGCCTCAGGGTGTTTTAAGTTCTATTTCCACAATTGAACTTGCTTATTACACAGTATTAACACACAAGGAATTGCTTACAATTGTCCCTGCAAATTTATAGGTGCCACTCCAGAAAGTTGTGATCATAGACCCACTTTATCTGACAGGGCAAGTGTGGGTTTTTCTTGCTATACAAACTGACCCATCTGTGCTATGGACCCATCTCATACAGATTTTCAAAATTAGATTTCCAAATCTTGTGATCAAGAATGCTTGTCCGACTAGGACATGATAGTAAAACGAGGCTGGATGGTGACGCACCTGGGTTAAGTGCACATATTACCAAGTACAAAGACCTTGGTTCGAGCCCCTGCTCTTCACCTGCAGGGGAAACAATTCATAAGCATCAGCAGGTATCTATCTTTCACTTTCCCTCTTTATCTCCTTCTTCTCTCTCAATTTATTTCTGCCCAATCTAATAAAAAAAAATGAGAAAGGAAAAGGAAAAAAATGGTGGATTTGCAGTGCCGGTACGGAGCTCCAGCAATAAATCTGTTGGCAATAAAAATTAAATTAAATGTAAAACAAAGGTCAAGGGAGACAGCATATTGGTTATGAAAAAGACTTTTATGCTAAGGGTCTCAGGCCCTCAGGCCCCTGATTCAATTCTCTGCACCAGCTTAAGCCAAAGATGAGGGATGCTCTCTCTCTCTCTTTCTCTCTCTCTCTCTGCATCTTTCTCTGTGTATCTCCCTCTTTAAAATAAATAAAGTATTTTCAAAAGAAAAGAAAACAGGAGGCTGGGTGGTAGCGTAGCGGGTTAAGCGCACATGGCGCAAATCACAATGACCGTCGCAAGGATCCGGTTTGAGCCCCTGACTCCCCACCTGCAAGGGGGGTCGCTTCACAAGTGGTGAAGCAGGTCTGCAGGTGTCTATTTTTCTCTCCGCCTCTCTATCTTCCCGTCCTCTCTCGATTTTTCTCTGTCCTATCCAATAAAAACAACAATAATAACAACAAGAGCGATAAACAACAAAGGAAACAAAAGGGGAAAAAGCAGTGGATTGTGGTGCAGGCACCGAACCCCAGTAATAACCCTGGAGGCCAAAAAAAAAAAAAAAGAAAGTAAAAGAAAACAAAATGTGGGTCAACTGGTGATGTTCCTAACTGAGTGCACAAGTCACCATGGCCAAGGACTTGGATTCAATTCTGTGGACCCCACCTGCAGGGGGGAAGTTTCTTAAGCAGTGAAGCAGCACTGCAGCTGTCTGTCTTCCTCTATCCCTCTGCCCCCCCCCTTCCATCTCAGTTTCTGTCTGTCTCTATCTAATAAATAATTAATAAACACATACATTTAAAAAGGAAAATGTAGGGAGTCGGGTGGTAACGCAGCAGGTTAGGCGCAGGTGGCGCAAAGCGCAAGGACCGGCCTAAAGATCCTGGTTTGAGCCGCCAGCTCCCCACTTGCAGGGGAGTCGCTTGGCAAGCGGTGAAGCAGGTCTGCAGGTGTCTGTCTTTCTCTCCCCCTCTCCATCTTCCCCTCCTCTCTCCATTTCTCTCTGTCCTATCCAACAACAATGACAGCAATAACAACTGCAACAAAAGGGAATAAATAAATATTTTTTTAAAAAGAAAATGTAAAACAAAATAATTTCATAGTGGGGGTAGTATTGTTATATGGAAAACTGAGAAATGTTACGCATATACAAACTATTGTACTTACTGTTTGTTGTAAAACATTAATTCCCCAATAAAGAAATTTAAAAAATAATAACTTCAGAGCGTCCATCACCAAAAAGAAAGCACATTCTTCAGACTCAGATCTTTAATTTATTTTTTCTTGTTGAAATGGAGATCTAAATGTTTTGATTCCATTGCACAGTTCACCTTTCTGGGGCCATGTTTCTCAGTGCCTACCTCTTCCTGTTGAAGGCTGGATAACAAAACATTCAGTAGTCACTAGTGACTCTCCTGCAGGTGGGGAGCGGGGGCTCGAACTGAGATCCTTACGCTGGTCCTTGCGCTTCGTGCCACGTGCTACCGCCCAACTTAACTCACTGTGCTACCGCCCAACTCCCTTGAATGCAATTTTTATAGGGGCCAGCCTTTGTTTTCTCATCAGACTTTCAAGAACGTATACTTTTTCCTTTTAAATATAAAATTTATTTCTAAAAGAAACTTTTTTGTTCCCATTTGAATTCCACCAATCATTTTCTCCAGTAGTAATTGCTAAAATAAAAAGGAAAAAAAAAATGAAAGCTACACAGCACAGACCCAGAAAAAGTCAACCTAAGTGCCTATTTCCTCAGAAATCTAGGGAGAAACTACTTTTCAACAAGGAATCAAACTTGACTGAAGTCACATTTAGCTGGTTATTTTGTTTAGATGTGGGCTGTTCAAAGGTATTTTTGATCTGTTTGTTGAACATAAAACCAACTTGTTTAATCAGCTAGTTACTTGGAATATTCAACAGAATAGACTAGATAGTGTGCAATAGAATAAATATATAAATCTAATATACCTGAGTGATTATTTAATGTGTACCTTAGCACTGATCTGTAAAAATTCGTGAAGGTGGAGACTGTGTATGTCCCCTTTTTTTAAAATTATGAATGACAAGATGGGATAAGAGAGGTACAATTGGATAAGAGGGGTACTATTCCCACAACCAGAGTTCTGCACCCACCCTCTTTATGGGAAGCTTTCCTATTCTTTATTCCTCTGGGAGTATGGACCCAGGATGTTTATGAGGCCCCATTCTAACACAGCCCCTGCAGCTGGTTTCATGCTCTGATGTTGCTGTCTTGAATTGCATTAAAACTATTTTTGAAAGTGAATTTAATCTACATTTTGCATGGCCCCCTCAAATCATGCAGCCATCCTGTTCCCCCCACTTAGCAGACACTATTGCTGAAGAAATTAGATGAATTAGCAAGTAAACCTATCTTATGCTTAATTCTCATCCCTTGTCCTGCTTGTATGAGAATTTTAAAGGTGTTTGACTGAATTTAAGGGAGACCCAGGACCGCCAGGTGACATGGGAAGGAAAGGAGAGCAAGGGTCACCTGGTGCACCTGGATATTCAGGGCCCGCTGGACCAGATGGCCCCCCTGGAAGTCCTGGAAGTCCCGGCCCCCCAGGTGAGTCTTGGTTTTATGACCCTTAAGAGTGGAAACCTGATGCTGAATGTGGTCCTCACCTCCCAGAATCACCTCTGATTCAACGCTGGTCTTCAAATTCAAACACCATAAGCAGCTACAAGGTGCCTTGGAGTTAGTAGCAAGCTTGCCATGTAGAGTACCCAAGTTACCATGTGCAAGGCCCTGGGTTTGAGTCCCACCACCACGTGGGAGCACCATGGATGGAGGGGGTCCGTGGTTAGTGGAGCAATACTTTGATGTTTCTTCTTTATCTCTCTCAATCTCTTCTCTCTCTCTCTCTCCTCCTTCTCTCTCTCTCTCCTCCTTCTCCCTCTCTCTCTCTCTCTCTCTCCCTCTCTCTCTCTTTCTCTCTAAATAAGAAATGGGGAAAAAAATTAAGCGCAGGGAACAATTCAGAGATATTGCATACATTCAAGGCTGTGAAGTAAATTCCCTGGCCACACATTTAAAAAAAAAATAAAATAAGGAGGGAATCGGGCAGTAGTGCTGTGGGTTAAGCGCAGGTGGCACAAAGTGCTAGGACAGGCATAAGGATCCCAGTTCCAGCCCCCGGCTCCCCACCTGCAGGGGAGTCACTTCACAAGTGGTGAAGCAGGTCTGCAGGTGTTTATCTTTCTCTCCTCCTCTTTGTCTTCCCCTCCTCTCTCCATTTCCCTCTGTCTTAGCCAACAACGAACGACGACAACAATAATAACTACAACAATAAAACAACAAGGGCAGCAAAAAGGAATAAATAAATGTTTAAAAAATAAGAAGGAAAGAAAGAAAGAAAGAAAGAAAGAAAGAAAGAAAGAAAGAAAGAAAAGAAAAGAAAGAAAGGATAAAGGGAAAGGATAACCAACTGGAACTAAATTTTACTAATCAACCAGTTTGGTGGATTAAAAATGTTAAAAACCTGTTTCAGTAAACAAAATTCCCAAAGTGCTGCCTCAGAGAATTCACTCAAAAGCCATGGCATGTCATTTTATTGTCTGTCTTATAGTTACGTTAGCTTTTGAATGCTTTCATAATAAATATCACAGATCGGCAAGTTGAAAGAACCAGCATTTATTTTGGCAATTGAAAAATAGCCCACAGGGTAGGACAGAAGCCTTCTGATACACAAGCTTAGTTTCAAACCTGGCACCATATGGAAGATGTAATGATCTTGGGAGGAAGCTCTGGCACTGTGGTGTCTCTTCTGCTTTCTCTGGAATAAAGATAAAGAAGAGGTTGGCCTGAGAACACTAAGCTCATATATGTTTGAGGCTCAGACTCCACAAAAAAAAATAATAATAATCTCATGACTCAAGGTTACAAATCCTAGAAGAAGGTATTAGGAGTTGGCTTCTTCTGACGTCTCTCCACTTGACTTACTAATGACCATCTCCTGTTGTACTTTCTTTCTATGTGTCCATGAACTAGCCCCTTCTTTTTCATTTATTAATTTTAAATTTTGTTTTACCGTATGGGCTCCATGTCTATGTGATTCCACCATTCCTGGTGAACTTTTTTTTTTCTTTCTCCCCCTCTGTAGAAGGTGAAAGACAGGGAGAGATGAATGGAAGTAAGAATGAGAAGGGAAGACCTAGTACCACTCCATCATTTGTGAAATTTCTCTTTGCAAATGATGTCTGGGGATTTGAACCCAGGGTCCTCCCACATTTTAAAGTGAGCCATCTCCCAGATCCTCACTTCCTCTTCTTAGAAGGACATCAGGCACACTGGCTTAGGGACTGCCTCAGTGTCTCTCAGAAATAAAAGTCCCCCTCATCTACTTCCTGTTCAGACAGGAGGCACATGTTTTAAAGACCCTTTCCCCAGCTATGGTCATACCTTGAATAACTAGGAGTTCAGACTGCAACATGTGACTTTGGGGATAATGCAAATCTATCCATAACACTGTTGCCTGGGTGTTTTTCCTCTGTCATGTTTCAGTTGGAACCCTGGCTTTCTCTCTTCTTTACATATAGTTAGTATTTAAGTTTGGGCTGTATTTTATTTAAAAAGAAAAACTTGTAGATCCTAAGAGATAGCATGATGGTTATTGAATCAATTTCTATTCCTGTGACTCTGAAGTGCCAGAATCAATCCCCACCACTACCATAAGCTAGAATCGAGCACAGTGTTCTGCTGAAATAAATAAATAAATAAATAAATAAATAATAAATAAATAAATAAATAAATAAAACCTGCTTCTGGGTTGCAGCTTTGGGTTTTACCTGAAGATGATAAGGACTTTGGGGAAAGAAAATAGGGAAGGAGCTGGGGGTTGGGGGCAGGTGGCTCTGAGATCCTTGTACCATAAAAGCATGATGGTGAATAAGAACAAAGCTGAGGCTGAGAGAACTTTGCAGGCACACTTTTGAAAAGGCGGAGACATGTGACAGCTGTGCTTCTCTGGGGAAAGGACAGTCAAGACGAAAGTTTGAGGTGACCTGTGGCAGGGGAGCTTCCCCAAGGCCAGCGTGAACTCTGTAGCCTGTAAGAACTTGTCTGTCTGTGCCATCATGTAGTCTCTGGTGTTCCCTTGCCCCTCTCTCTCTTTCCATTCACAGGAATGCCAGGACCTGATGGAGATTTAGGAGATAGAGGAATCAAAGGTTTCCCTGGCTTTCCAGGAGTGAAAGGCCCTCCAGGTTCCTTTTTTGGACTTTATTTCACTTTTGTGGGGGAGGTACATTTTCTTCTGGGTTTGGAGTCTCTCTAGGCCATTATCTCAGAGCCCTGGCTGCTCTTTAGAAAGTAACCCCTCATCACTCAGCTCCCAGGCACAATGGGCAGAAAAGTGAGACGAGGGATTGAAACCTATCAAATTCAAATCTTGACCTGTGTAGACCTTGCATAGTGATAACCCCTAGCAATAGCATTCATCCACTCAAAACTTTGCGTTCCTCCAGTCATTTTGAGAGATAAACTCCTTTAACAGAATCCCACACAGAATACCCCACAACTAGTGTTTACATACAATGATTGGTAGGAAGTAAGTCCTCCCTTGGAAATTTTTTTCAGGTCCTCCAGGAGTCCCTGGGCATCCTGGACCAATGGGTATGAGAGGTGATCAAGGATGTGATGGAATTCCTGGGCCAGTGGGAGAAAAGGGAGAACCAGGTACAACAGTACTTATGACCATGAACCTACTACTTTTATTTTGGGTCAGATAATTAGTGAGATTATAACCCTTTGCTACCTTAGATGTTGTTCTCCATCAGAACTGATCACCTTTAATGTCTCCCAGCCAGGTGATAATTAAACTACCCTCTGGAGCCAAAGGGAAGTAGGCCAAGCCAGATAAATCAGACAGACAAACGTCTGTAAGGAAACTCACCATGTGTAAAATATCCATATACTCAAATTCCCTCTTTTCAGGCTTACTGGGGGCACATCCTCTTCCAGGCCCAAAAGGAGTCCCGGGTGACGCAGGTGAGTCTCCCTGTCTGTGATGCTCTTCTCTGACTCTCATGATAGACACGTTCAAGGACGTGACCTGATTTAACATCCCCAGTGTATACAGTAGATGGAACATGCTGCATTTTTGAGTCACAGTGGTGTGTCAGGACATAGCTCACCCAGTAAAGCACATGTGTGAAATCCTGTGTTTTATGAGCCCTGGAAACACATAACACCATGGACAACACGGGGGGAGTTGCAGGCATGGTGAAGTGCTGCTGTGGTGTCTCTTATCTCTGTCTCTCTACCTCTGTGTCTCTCTCTTGCCACCAGAGTTATCATGAACTCAGTGCCAGCAAGATGAATCTACCATTCCCAGCAGCCATTTTTTCTTTTTTTTCCTTTCTATTTTATCTAATAGAACAGAGATAAATTAAAAGGGAAACAGAAAATAGTGAGGGAGAGAGAAAGAGAGATACCTGAAGGCATGTTTTACCACTCCTGAAGATTGCCCCCTGAAGGCGGAGAGTGAGGCTCAAACCTGGGTCCTTGCACACAGCAATTTGTGTGCTTAACCAGGTGTGTCATTGCCCACCCCTCCCCCTTATTATAAGGATATAGAATTGGAAAAGTGGGCCACGGAGGCCACTTAGCAATGCACAAGTCCTAAATTCATTCCCTGGTGCTGCATTACAAAAGAAGAAAGAAAAGAAAGAAAGAAAGAAAGAAAGAAAGAAAGAAAGAAAGAAAGAAAGAAAGAAAGAAAGGTTGTTTTCTCCGGGCTATGTTGTTTTCACTGGGCTGGCTTCACGGGTGGGTCACAGATGACCAGGGACTCATGGTTGAGCTATAGGCAGTATCTCTTTATTCATGCAGGATGCAGCACAATCTAAGATGAGCTAAGCTAAACTCAAGTACTGTAAAACTCACAATGCTGTCTTTATATATACTTGCCAAGTAGGGTGGAAACAGGATGTGACATAGAGAGGGTGGAGAGGAAAGTGACTGGTGAAAATCAGAGTGTGACAAGGAGGGGATCAGGGTGTGACAAGGAGGGGGCGGAGCAGGCGAGAATCCTATCACTGAACCACCAATGCCCTGGAGGGAGTGCTTTATGTAAAAGTTATTTATGTAAATAGATCAAAGCTTTGAATGGGATTAAATCTATCCCTATATAGGCATATGGTTAAGCAGAAGCCAGGGGAGCTGGCATACTATCCAACAAAGAAAGAAAGAAAGAAAGAAAGAAAGAAAGAAAGAAAGAAAGAAAGAAAGAAAGAAGAAAGGGAGAGAAAGAAAGATAAAAGAAAGGGAGAGAAAGAAAGATCAGTGGTAATATGGGATATGTATATTCTTAATGTTCAAGTAAAAATGCTTAGTTATTACAATGACAACAAAGTGAATAAATTAGAATCTAGAAATTTCCTTCTATAAAGTTCATTAAACGTAAGATTTCAAGCTCTGTTGTATGGCTGTCAGTGTGGTTTAAATGTGTCACTTGGAAACAGGATAGTGGTGGAACTGAGGGATTCTCTCTGAGCACCTCTCCCTGCTCTTCTGAGACAAGTGTTCATCTTAAACCTTTCCCTCTTCATCATCTTCTTAGGTCTGAACCTAAGCCCTGTCCTTTGAGACTAGTGTGTGGATCAGATCAGTGTTTATGAGTGCTTCCCAATAATACTCTGGACATATCAGACGTGGCAACCTACTGAGCATGCCATTAAAAGTGTTACACGTGTTGTGTTGGGTAACAGACCAGCTTGGATGAGTCACACCAGTGTTTTGCAAGATAAGCAGTTTCTTTCCTCCTTTCCCCACTCTTCACCACTGCCATTTTGTTGAATAACTCACCAGAGGAAATATAGACTGTTGGCATCTCTTATTGGCAGTCCTCAATTATGGGTGCTGTGGATGGCTGGGTTTTACTAGCAATGAGGTTTAGATCCAATTCCAACCTCATTGGGGTGCTGGTGAGAACCAAGAAGCAGGGCTTGATGCTGCCCTCAACTCACAGGGGCAGGAACTGCCCAGGACCTAACCATTCAGTTATGAAAGGAGATGAGAGTTTCCCTTCTTTGTCTGCTTCTTGACGATGAATGATTCCTTTTGGTTAAGCTCAACGTCCCCTTGTCTCTCCAGATCCCCTCCCAATAGACACATACCTTACCACATGGCTTACATTTATACACTTCAGAATTTCCTTTTCTGTCAGAATAGTATTTCACTTTATTTAAAGAACTGAGTCAAAACAAGTATTACCTTTCTTTCTTTTTTTTTTTTTAATAATATATCAAAAACTGAAATAACAGTGGCTTTCCCAAGATCAAATGGCTAGTTGGAAGCAGAACTGAGTCTCATCCTAATTCTTGTAGACTAGTATTTTATTTAGCAGGTCCCCTTTAAAAAAATGTATATACATTGTGAATTTTAGTACCTTGAAGCAAAGTGTCTGCCGGGCTAGCGTGATGGTGTTTCTTCACAGGCATGTGCTCTCTGGGTTGGAGAGAACTAGACCGGAGCCAACCTGGGCTGCTGCTTATTTAGTGACGTGGGAGAGAGACCAGGAACTCATGGCGGAGTGGGAACGCAATGCATCTTTATTGATCAGAGTCAACACTTTTATATATTCTGAAATGGAAGTGGCAAGTCAGAAAAGGAAATGGCTAGGAAAGGGGGTGGAGAAAAGGAAAGAGCAGGAAGGTAGAAAGCTTCCATAGCAATGGTTGCTAGGGTTTTAACTGGCGGGATTAATTAATACCCTGCAGGCAAGGCGGGTCTCAGGCAAAACAATGATTATGTAAATAGACCATAGTATCAGCAATGGAGGATGGGGGGGGAGAGGCTGGCTTAAGGTGCAACAAGTGTCCATATTAGAGATTGGCATAAGTGATGACTCCAAGTACAGGAGCATCTGGGTAATTGATCAGACCATTTATTTTGCAGGAGATAAAGGAGACAGGGGACCCATAGGCCTGCCTGGTCTCCCCGGCAGGAAAGGAGCAGTAGGAGATGTCGGGCCACGAGGACCCATTGGTATGGCAGGACCTCAAGGACCACCAGGGTCTCCAGGTGCAATCCTCCATGGTAAAAAGGGAAACCGAGGCCCACCAGGCTCCAGAGGAAATCCAGGTAAGGTAGAGGGTAATCCAAGAATGATTGCAACATTCCTCCTTCCCAGTCTGATGTTGCTTTTCCCCCTCCTGGTCTCTTCCATCCTGCTCATTCCCACCAGCTCTCCCACAGTAAAGATGGAGATGACACTGGGGCAAAACAGACACAGCACTTCCCTTTCACTAGGAGCTTTCCTAGAAGCACTTCCTTCCAGCCTTATTCCACAAGTGAGGGGCATGAGAGAGGCAGGATTTATACTTCATCTGAAAGAATTCCTGACTGAGCTCTCTAACTTGTGATACTGACTGGCAGGCTCTTTGTGAACTCAGGTGAGCCTGGCCCCCCTGGACCGCCTGGAAGTCATGTAAAAGGCATAAAAGGAGACAAAGGCTTTGTGGGTGACCCTGGCCCGAGAGGTCCACCTGGAACTATAGGGGATGCTGGGTCCCCAGGTTATCCGGTAAGTGTGGAAAAATATTTTGACTACCGTTCCCCTGAACTGACTGTGGGGATCAGACACACCCAGAGATAATTAATGAGTTCCTTTTTGTGTGCGGCACTTCTTAGCAGTGCCCCCAAGGGAAAACACAGACCAGAAGATTCAGGGAATCTAAGAAGTGGATAGATTTGGTCTCTGAAGCTCCTTTCTTCTCTGCACCCTGAACAGTGCCAGAGGTGGAAAGCTTCAAAAACAGAATATTTCAAAAATAGATTATTTTAGTTCTACTACCCCTGACTAGGAGTGAAATATAATTCTTTTAATATATTTTTTAACTTTCTTTATTGGGGGATTAATGTTTTACAGTTGACAGCAAAACACAATAGTTCATACATGCATAATTTCCCAGTTTTCCACATAACAACTCAACCCTCACTAGGTCCTCCTCTGCCATCATGCTCCAGGATCTGAACCCTTTCACCATCCCACCGCAGAGTCTTTTAACTCCAGTCCAAGTTCAGCTTAGAGTTTTCCCTAGGTTGAAGTTCATGTCAACTTCCGCTCTTTCTGGTTCAATATGTAACATATTTGCTTTAGGGGGAAAAATGGGGAAGGCAAACTAGCCCTTGGCTAGTCTGGTGCTTTGCCATGTGTACTACTCGGGTTTGATCCCAGGCCCCACTGAACTGAGGGAAGCTCTGGAACTAATCTCTTTCACTAAATCTGTAAAAAAAAAAGGGGGGGGGGGAGTCAGGCAATACCGCAGTGGGTTAAGCGCACATGGTGCGAAGCACAAAGACCAGCACAAGGATCCTGGTTCGATCCCCCAGCTCCCCACCTGTAGGGGAGTTGCTTCACAGGCAGTGAAACAGGTCTACAGGTGCCTGTCTTTCTCTCTCCCTCTCTGTCTTCCCCTCCTCTCTCCATTTCTCTCTGTCCTGTCCAACAACAACGACATCAATAATAACTACAATAATAAAACAACAAGGGCACCAAAAGAGAATAAATAAATATTTTTAAAAGGTTTTTAAAAATAACTGTAGTGAGCATTTTAATAATAAAATTTAAAAATAAATTTGCATTTTAATTTGTGTCTATTGTTTTGCTCTCTTTTGTCTGAAACCTAGGGAGTACCAGGTCCCCAAGGTCTGCCAGGGCTCAGAGGTGATACTGGATTCCCTGGATTTCCAGGCATACAAGGTATCTGCTCTCTGGATGCAAGTACAGTGACCGTGGTTCATACTTTAGGGCACACTAATGTTTCCTGAACTCCTATGGTCGTAGGCAGTGGATGTTAGTACAGGTGAAAGCTCAGTCTGAGTGAAGGTGGAAGACTTCACCAGCATCCAACTCCACAAGCTTCAAAATGAGAGCCACAGCCAAAGGATGGAAATTGTAGAACAACTGAAAACAGTTAGTTTAGAGTCATGGACTTTTCCTTGTGCTGGCTTGGAGGATAGGGAACTCCAGCAAAATCAACAGTTTATTTTTGAATTGTTTCTTTTACCTTGTGCATGTGCTTATAGTTGAAAAAGTAAAACAGGAGAATCTAAAAAGGGTAGTCACTAAACTATTTGTGGGGTAGGATAAGTACATTTTTATAGGTGAATTTAAGCATTTGCCTGTATTGTTTCTATTAAAGTATCATTGGTTTAGGTATATGGTAGCTTAATAACATTATACAAATTCCAGATGTGAGGAGTCGATCAGTAGCGCAGTGGGTTAAGCTTACATGGCGCTAAGTGTAAGGACTGGCACAAGGATCCTGGTTCAAGCCCCCAACTCCCCACCTGCAGGGGGGTTGCTTCACAGCAGTGAAGCAGGTCTGCAGGTGTTTGTCTTTCTCTCCCCCTCTCTGTCTTCCTCTCCTCTCTCCATTTCTCTCTGTCCTATCTAACAAGGAAGACATCAATAACAACAACAATAATAACCACAACAACAATCAAAAAAATAAATATTCCAGATGTGTGTCAGTAAAACTCAGTACTGTATATACAACATAAAGTTCACCATTACAAGTCAATTTGGAACACAGTTATTTTGGATTTAATCAGAAAGCCTATATTTTGGTTCTATATTTATGTGTGTTTTCAAACACACATAAATTTAAACTTCTGGTGACTTGAGAATAGTTTTTAAATATGTTATTCAAGATGTCAACCCAATTACTAGAAAAAATTATCAAATATTCAAATTGATTTGATTTCTTAGTTGGTTAGACCTTCCTGCATTATTTTTATATCACAGGAAGTCTATGCGATAAACAATAGAGAGGTCAAGTTATATGTGTAGCCAAAGTGAGCCAAGTCACATTTTCATGAAGGAAAGACTTTTCCAGGTACAAAAGAGGACAAGTTGCAGTTAAGGAGATACTTTTTTAAAATATACATTTATTTATTCCATTTTGTTGCCCTTGTTGTTTTATTTTTGTAGTTATCGTTGTTATCAATGTCATTGTTGCTGGATAGGACAGAGAGAAATCGAGAGAAGAGAGGAAGACAGAGAGGGGGAGAGAAAAACAGACACCTGCAGACCTGCTTCACCACCTGTGAAGTGACTCGCCTGCAGGTGGGGAGCCGGTGCCTCAAACCAGGATCCTTACGCTGGTCCTTGCTTTGCACCACTTGCTCTTAACCCACTGTGCTACCGCCTGACTCCCAAGGAGATATTTTTTAATGGTATTAGCCATTAGTCCTCCAAGAACAGAGAATAAACAATGGACGTGATTCTAGAGAAACAGACTAAGCCTTGTATGGGTGAATGCCAGCTGGAAATCTGGAAAAAATGTGAACCATTTTTTCTTTCTCCCCCTCCATGTCTCAGAGTAGGAATTGCCAATATTGAGGGAGGGGAGGGGATATATATATCTTTCCCTATAAGGGAAGAAACATAGAAATGTTTTAGTGAAATATTTAGAAGGGTAGAATAACAGACCCCTGAACTATGTTCCATGAAACACATTCAATTCCTCCTCTGGGATTTCAGAATTAAGACTAAATGCTGGCACTCCTACTGAGTTTGTATTTCTTTGGAAAATTTTAATCCCCCAAAAGAATACTATTAGGATTCTCCTGGTGTGTCTGAAAAAATGTAACATCTTCAAGTTTGGGCAACAGGTAGATGATTTATAGTGTAGTTGCCAATTTTTTTTGGTATTCCAATAATATCATATTTAACATGGAAGTATTTGTAAATAATCAGATGTGAGGTCTACATGATTTCAACAATTGTGATGAGAGAGTATTTCTCTGAATCAGTAGTTTTTGTAGTTTTTCATTCACATTAAAAACTATGGGCAAGGAATCTTACCACTTTGTTAGCTGTTATTGAATATCAATGTTGATGTTTTATACATAGACATGAGAGTTCTTAACATGAGTCAACTTTGAGCTACTTATAATACTAGGTTAATCAGTGGAGAAAATGGGGGGGAGACAGGCTGTGGCACGCTTGGTTAAGCACTCACATTACAGGGCACCAGAACCCAGGTTAAAGTTCCTGTTCCCCACCTGCAGTGGGAAAGCTTCACAAATGGTAAAGCAGGGCTGCAGGTGACTCTCTCTTTCTCTATTTCCTCTTCCCTCTAATTTCCTTCTGCCTCCAGCCAATAATAAATAAATAAATAAATAAATTTAAAAAACATAAGTGGAGACAATGAATGACTACACTAATCAAGCAATATATTTCATCAGGAGGTACAAAAATAGCACCTTTGTATTTTATCTCAAATAGTACATTGAATTGGTCCCTGAGCGTAACCTTCTTAGAAACATTTCTTTTGCAGTGCTAAACGGCAGGCTTTCCAATGTGTGCTTCTGGGATGTGTTTCTCTATAGATATTAAACATGACTAATTAAGTCCTGATGAAATGCCAGAACCCATGTTGATGGAATTAAGTGGCAGCTATAGTCCAACAGAGTCCATAAAATCCATGTATAACTTCCGATATTTTTTGGACTTCCTGAAAAACCAAGAAACTTATTGTTCTAAGTAGAGTCACACTACTGTTTGTTTGTTTGTTCTAGGAGAGAAGGGTAATCAAGGATTTCTGGGAACCATAGGACCTCCAGGACAAATTGGACCCAAAGGACCACCTGGTATCTCTTATTTCTGTAGTACCGCTCTGCATAAAGAAAGGGCAACTCACCAGTGAAACCGTGATCCTCTTGTGTTCATGCCAACAGGCCCTCCTGGAGCTGTTGGCACTGTGAAGATCATCTCCCTTCCAGGAAGCCCAGGACCACCTGGCCCCATTGGCCCACCAGGGATGCAAGGGGAAGCTGGGCCACCAGGCCCACCAGGAAACCTAGGTGTGAGGCTGGCACCCCTGACTTGGATCACGGGGAAATGGTTGAACCTGTAATGAGTTTTGGTAGTAAGCAATACAACAGCACAGAGCACATTAAATGTTACAATGTCTTGTCATAGTCGCATTTAGGACTGAACCTATTTACTCCTGACTGACAAATAAAATGTTGTGCATAATATATACACTTTTAGGGTACTTAAATATATATTTTTTTCCTGTAAGGTAAATGTATGTCTACCTTCTCGAACAACTATCGGCCTTACAGCTTTGTTTCTTTTTCTTTTTAATATTTATTTATTTATTCCCTTTTGTTGCCCTTGTTGTTTTATTGTTATAGTTATTATTGATGTTGTTGTTGTTGGATAGGACAGAGAGAAATGGAGAGAGACGGGGAAGACAGAGAGGGAGAGAAAGATAGACACCTGCAGACCTGCTTCACCACTTGTGAAGTGACTTCCCTGCAGGTGGGGAGCCAGGGGCTCAAACCGGGATCCTTACGCCATCCTTGCTTTGCACCACCTGCGCTTAACCTGCTGCGCTACTGCCCGACTCCCAGCTTTGTTTCTAAATAATTACCTGAGTAAATCAGAGTTCTATGTGTTTAGTCTTTCCTAGCATATTGCACAGCACTTGAAAGAGAAGTATAAATGAAAACATATACTTAATACTATGAAGTATTTTCAGAATATTAGTGTCTAGAAATTGAACATACTATGAAGTCTTTTCAAAATAATAGTGTCTAGAAATTGAACTAATCCCTGTACATATGTTTATTTTATTTTGCATTTATTTTGTATTTATTTATTTTATTGTAATAAACTCCAAATTTTGCCTAAATCACCTTTGGGATGAGAGAGCTGCAACTTATTACTTTGATCAAGTAATAGCAAGTGGTGGAACAGAATACATGTGAAATGAATTAATCCAGTGGTTTTAAACTTCTGTATTCCATAAAATCCTAGTTTATTTTTGAGGGTCCTTATTCCTTCTGGGAAACAGAATTGACAAGTCAGATGAACATCTGGCCCAATTTTCCTAAGGTTGTGGATCTATTGGTTGGTAGATCAACTGTCAGTCATGTTATCCTTATCCTATATGGACCATTCGATACCATGTTGCTTTCTTTTTCCTCCAGGACCCTGTGGGCCAAGAGGTGAACCAGGCAGAGATGGAAAAGCAGGAGCACCGGGGCCTGTTGGAAGAAAAGGCAGCAAAGGGTGTAAGGGAGAGCCAGGTAAACAAAAAGTCAGTTGTCGCCTACCAGGAAAGCATTGTGTTTTGTTGTTGTTGTTTTATTTATTATTTTTTAGAGACAGAAACAGAGGAGAGGGAGAGATAGAGAAAGAAACAGAGAAAAACCTGCAGCCCTGCTTCATGCTCTTGAAGCTTTCTCCCTGCAGATGGGAACCAGGGGCTTGAACCTGAGTCCTTACACACTGTAATGTGTACGCTTAACCAGAGCGTTGTGTTTTAATACATGGAGAAGTCTTGTTTGGATTATTGACCACAAGAGTAATTTAGTTCTTTCAGTTTCTGATGTTTGAATCAGACTAAAAGCCAGGGGTAAGATGTTTATTTAGGGAAACAAAAGATGAACAATCTAGAATTATTGAAAAGCACTATTGTTCTGCCATTTTAACTGAGCAAATACACTTCAGATTTTCAGCTTGAGGACAAACAGAGCTAATGGAATATACCAATTGTGTTGTAAGATTCACACAAATAGCTGTGAGGCATGTGTGATAAATAAACCAACTCTTAGTATTGTTTGGCCATTCTTTAAACCATTATTTGCTTTGACTCCTTTCTGTACTGAGGATTTAACAGATAGATAGGTAGTTAGGTAGACAGATAGATGGATCAATATGTAAGTAGGTGGATGGATGGATGGATGGATAGATAGGTGATGGATAAAGAGACATAAAAGAGCATCTCCCCGCCTACAGGGGAGTCGCTTCACAGGCAGTGAAGCAGGTCTGCAGGTGTCTATCTTTCTCTCCCCCTCTCTGTCTTCCCCTCCTCTCTCCATTTCTCTCTGTCCTACCCAACAACGACGACATCAATAACAATAACAACAATGACTACAACAACAAAAACCAACAAGGGCAACAAAAGGGAAAATAAACTTAAAAAAAAAAAGAGCATCATAAATATATACATTTCAGTTGGTGTTTTAGAACAAACCACTTTGAGGGGTTGTTTTGTGCTGTAACACGTGTAACATGTTTTTAAAGGCCCACCTGGAGCCATTGGACTGCCTGGTCAGAAAGGGAACCCTGGAGACCCAGGTCCCCCTGCGGTCAGGACAAAGATGAGAGGCTTCCTCTTCACCCGTCACAGTCAGACCACAGCAATTCCCTCCTGCCCAGAAGGGACACAGCCCCTCTACAGTGGATTTTCTCTTCTTTTTGTGCAAGGAAATGAGCAAGCCCATGGACAAGACCTGGGTAATGTCCACAGCCCAGTTTGTAGCCACATTGTGTCATGTACACTCTTGAGTTTTTATAGTATTCGATACTTTCCTCTGACGTTTCTATACACAATTATGAGTATCTTGCAGCAAAGCATTGACTGGGAGTCTAGTTTTTTTGTGTGGTGAGAGGGGCCATTTTGGGGTTGTCAAAGTAGCTTGTCCTGTTCAGCACAATTTTCACTTAACTCTCCTGTGTGCTTTTTAATCTTAAAATAGTATCTTTTCTATCGCTTTGCCTGGTTCTGAGTTATTACGTACACATGACAGTCTAGGAGAATATTCTGAATTTCAGAGACATCTTTTCAATCAACCTTTCCCACATCTTAAGTCGTAGACTTATTAAAAGAGGCCACCAAACATATCAGGGTAGGGAAAGAGACTGCTTATGAGACTTTTCATTTCTGTCATCTCTAAAGCTTTGTAGCAACACCTTTTACAAGTAACTGTTCCATTATCTTCCTCAATTTTTTTTTGCCACAGGCTATATTTTAATTAGCCTGAGTCTAGTACTGCTACTCAAAATAATTGTAATCTCCTGAGAGTGATACCCAGTCTGATGTTTTGTTAGGAACTCTGGGCAGTTGCCTGCAGCGATTCACCACAATGCCGTTCTTATTCTGCAACATCAATGCCGTGTGTCACTTTGCATCTCGAAATGATTATTCATACTGGCTGTCAACACCAGCTCTGATGCCAATGGACATGGCTCCAATTACTGGAAGGGCCCTGGAGCCCTATATTAGCAGGTAAAGACGCAATCCCTCAGTCTTGCGATGGGCCCAATCACTGTCTGTTTTGAAATGGAAGGTGACAAATCCTCTTTGAGGAAGTGACTGGGCCATCATATTGTTTGTTCCCTTTCTCAGATGCACAGTGTGTGAAGGCCCTACGATAGCTATAGCTGTTCACAGCCAAACCGCTGACATTCCTTCATGTCCCCAGGGCTGGATTTCTCTCTGGAAAGGATTTTCTTTCATCATGGTAAGATAGGGGAATATAACAGCAAATCAATAGTAAAGGTATCTACAGAATGGAACATGTGGGCTGGATGTCATGTAGACCCCAGGAAGAACAGTCTCTAGCATCCGTATGTGAAATATACCACGCACATATGTGTGAAAATTGGCAAATATACTTTTAAGGATTTTATGTGGGTTGGGGATTTTTGGTAAATAATTGGTTTTTAGGAAGATTTTTCTCCATACCCCACTCCAATCAATAATTGTGTAAGTACTATTTCTTTTTTTTTTCTGAAACATTTAAAAAAATTTTTTTTTAAATTTTATTTATTCTCTTTTGTTGCCTTTGTTGTTTTATTGTTGTAGTTATTATTGATGTCGTTGTTGTTGGATAGGACAAAGAGAAATGGAGAGAGGAGGGGAAGACAGAGGGGGGAGAGAAAGACAGACACCTGCAGACCTGCTTCACCGCCTGTGAAGGGACCTGCCTGCAGGTGGGGAGCCGGGGGCTCAAACCGGGATCCTGACGCAGGTCCTTGAGCTTAGCGCCACCTGCACCTAACCCGCTGTGCTACAGCTCGACTCCCGTAAGTACTATTTCTAAGTGATTAGGAACTACCACTTATTGGCCACAGAATATCTATTTCTTTTCCTGTTGCAGCTGTTTTATTTGCATCCATTATAATCTTTATGAGAATCCTGCAAGGTAGGAACATCTAAGGTTTTACAAATCAGAATGAAACAAAACGGGAGTCGGGCTGTAGCGCAGCGGGTTAAGCGCAGGTGGCGCAAAGCACAAGGACCGGCATAAGGATCCCAGTTCGAACCCTGGCTCCCCACCTGCAGGGGAGTCGCTTCACAGGCGGTGAAGCAGGTCTGCAGGTGTCTATCTTTCTCTCCTCCTCTCTCCATTTCTCTCTGTCCTATCCAACAATGACAACAACAACAATAATAACTACAACAATAAAACAACAAGGGCAACAAAAGGGAATAAATAAATAAAATAAAATAAAAAATGAATGAAACAAAACAGCTTTCCCAAGATCTCACCAACTAAGTGAGTGATAAAGCTTAAATTTGAACCAAGATTTGTTTGCCCCTGCCCCAATCTCCCTTAGGCTGTCCCCTTTTGAAATTCATGTGAAGATGGAAACTAAGAGAAGCAGCCTTTTAAGTACAAAGCCCACAGATACCAGTGTTAAGTGAAGAACTCTCTGGGTGGCACATTTTGCAATTCAGAATCTGTGATTCTGATAGCTACACATATGTGGTTAGTGGTTGTTCATATTTTGCAAAGCATAATTGATTACATATAGTCCTCCCTTCTTGACTCACAGATGTCCAGTGATCCAAACATAAGTTCAGAAAGTATTTATTGAACACCTACGATGTACCTTGACTATTCCAGACCCTAAGAATACCAGCAGAGAAATAATATTCAGGGAGATAATAAGCAGGTGAAATAGAGGTCTGCCTTAGGAAGGAGATGAAGCAAGAAAGACTGTAATAGTAATGGGGTCATGGAGAGTTTTTCAGAGTTATATTGAACTCTGAACAAGAAAGAGTCCATCAGAGTTGGGGGTAAGAGCTTTCTAGGTAGGAGGGACAGCTTTGACTTTCTTTCCTGCCATTGTCACTGAGACTTTGCCACTCCAGGTCAAGGTTTTCAGATAAAAAAAAAAAAAAGAGTCAGAGAGAGAGAGAGTGACAGAAAGACACCACAGTACTTAAGCTTCCTTCAGAGAAGTTGAGATGGGACTTGAACTTGGGTGGTCACATGACAAAGCAAGCAAAGGACCATCCAAATGGAATACCATGCAGACTCGCTTTCTTTCTGATGGATGTCCCACAACAAAGGGAGGCACCTGATAGGTCAGCAAATCTGGACAGAGGAGTATAAAAAGCTTAATTCTTGTGCAAGTAACCTTTCCCCCAACACGATGGGTAAGTTTTGGTGCTGTGGTAACTTTTCTTCTCTTTTTATGTGTGTGTGTGTATGTGTATGTGTCTCTTTCTATTTATAAAGTTAGGCCCCAAAACAGTGGAACCCCAGTGATGATTTAAAAAAAAAATTTTTTTTAAGATTGGCTCATTGTTTGTATATATTTTAAAAGATTTTGTGTGTTGATTAGAGAGAGAAGGAGTAAGAGATATAAGATTAGAACCAGAAGGAGAGGTATTAGGATCAGCCTCAAGCACCATCATAAGCCAGGGCTGAGCAGTGTTCTGGTCTCTTTCAGCCTCTCATTAACATGAACATACAATAAATCAGTTTTTTTTTTAAATGAGAGCATGACCAGAGTACAGTTAAGTTCTGGCAAATGCAGTGTCAAAGACTGAACCTTGGACTTCATGATTCTTTATAGGTTTTTTTGATTGCCTTTTGTCACATACAACAACACAAGAAGAATAAAAGAAGAGTGTTATAGTTTGAACATCATGGACAGAATTTTAAAAAATGTATATTATTATTGATTTAACATTTGTTTACAAAATGATAAAATTTCAGAAACAGTTTCAGACCTGGATACATGTGTGTATAACTCTGTACCCACTTCTTCCCTTCTCATCACCACCATACTTGTCACTAAGTCTGAAAACCAGTTTGGTTACTAATTTTTTTATACAGGGAAGTGGAGGGTAGATAGTATAATGTTTATGCAAACAGACTCTCATGCCTGAGGCTTCAAAATCCCAAATTCAATCCCCACACCACCATAAGCTACAGCTGAACAGTGCTCTGGTAAAGAAAAAAAAAAGTTTTTTTTACAGATGCATTTTCTTTAGTTACCTATACTCTCCATATAAATAAAACCATCAGTGGTAGTCTGTCACCTCCTTGCTTATTTCACTTGGCACAGTCACTTCCTGCTCCATTCATTTTTCTGGACAGAATCTTTATTCATGTCTTTGATTGTCACAGTTCACAAGTGCAGGCTCTGAGGGTGCTGGACAAGCACTGGCATCCCCAGGCTCCTGCCTGGAAGAATTCCGAGCAAGTCCATTTATAGAATGTCACGGAAGAGGAACCTGCAACTACTATTCAAATTCCTACAGCTTCTGGTTGGCTTCACTAGACCCAAACAGAATGTTCAGGTAACTATTCAAAATCAAGTTAAATGTGATGATACCCAACCAAAGTTTATCTATGTTAGACGTTTTTAACCTGTACTCACACTAAAAAATATTCCAGGCCATTAAAATTCTGCTTAGTTTGATATTCTAGTTAATAAATATTCCAGAATCAAAAGCAGTCACAGTTTTGTACTGTGGTCTACTAAAGCTTTTGAATAAAGTGTGTGTGTGGGGGGGGCACACCCAGTTAAGTACACTTAGTTAAGTGCACATAGTACTAAGCACAAGGATCCCAGTTGAGCCTCTGGCTCCCCACCTGTGGGGAATACGCTTCACAAGTGGCAAAGCTGGTCTATAGGTCTCTCTCTCTCTCTCTCTCCCTCCTACCCCTTCTCTTCCCCCTCCCTCCCTCCCTCCCTCCTCTTCCTTTCTCTCAATTTCTCTCTGTCCTATCCAATAAAATAGAAAAAAAAAATTTCCATCAGGAGCAGTGGATTCATAGTGCTGGCACCAAGCCATTGAGGCCAAAAAAAAAAAAAAAAAAAGATTGTTGTTATCAGTCAATAGAAACCATAGAACAAAGCCACAAAAATTATTAATTTTCAATAATTCACTCTGTTGAAAAACTTGTAAAAATTGCAGACTATTATTGCAGATGTGAAATTCTTATTTAGATAAAGGGGGGAAAAGATGATCTGTAAGTTTGTATCACTGTTTCCTGAATGTTGCTGAAATGAGATTTAAATGGTAAATGTACCTTTTCAGAAAAATTTCCTCTAATAAACTCAGATGAGCTACAAAACATATCAGTGAATCACAAGTCCCACCCAGAACCCTTTTAATCTACACATATGTACAGTGACAATTTGTTTTTTTTGTTTGTTTTTTTCAGAAAACCTATTCCATCCACTATGAAAGCCGGGGAGTTGGAAAAGATAATAAGTCGTTGTCAAGTGTGCATGAAGAAAAGAAATTGAAGAAATTCAAACCAGTATTTTTTCTCCTTCTACGTAACCAAAAGATTAAACAGAATATGCATTTACTTAAGTACTTTTCTCTAAGCAAAGACTATTACTGTGATGCCTTAGTGCAAAGCTTCTATTTGTTTTACCCTGTGACAAAGCATTTCTTTTCAGTTAGTTCTGTGACCCTGGTCTTTAAATCTGTGCTGTTTCAAAGTCTCCAGTGATAAGGTCATAGAACACAATGGACATGGTATTCACTGTGTATCCAGTGCACTCTCTAAATGGTGATTATATAAAGATTGGTGCTAGAAGTTAAGAGCTAATTGGTCTACTGGACTCCCAGTATTTCCCACCCTTTCTTCTTCAGTTTTTATCACTCAGGGAGGCCAACTCTGTTTTAGATTCCCCACCCCCTTCCTGAAACTTTAGATCTTAGTGAGGGAAGGAAATAGGATAACTGGAGTACTGAAGCCTCATAGATAGAACTGGAATTCCACCTGCTAAGGAAACTAAGGCAAGAGGGAACCAAAAACGAACTGAGGTTCATGAAATTTCTAGGGTTTTTTAAAACACAACCATAGACGAAAGCTAAAGGCGGGGTGTGGGGAAGGGAAGTTCCACGAAATGAATCATAATAGTTATCCTTGTTGTGTGTGTGTGTGTGTTTATTTTTAAATATATTGTTGTTTGTTCTCTTAATACGTTTTACCAAGGCAATAGAGTCTGCTTGTGTTCAAAGTAGATACAAGTTTTGGCCTTAGTGAATTTATTTTAATGACACGTTTATACATGTCCTTTGAAAAGTGTCTAGCTTAATTTTTTCCAGCACACCCGCTTAAATAACAAGGATACCATTTCTTAGAGGTGTGCTTTATCCCCCTCTCTGGAAATGTTGACTCCAGCCCTTTATTAACTGAGTAGTTCAGTAACCAATGAAAGAACATGAGGCAACTGTTGCTTAATCAGCCTCAGTGTGTTTCTTCCTTTGTTCAAATTTTCTGTTCAACTTGGGCATCTACAGGTTTGCTTTCTTGCTCCTTTGCTAACCGATCCCCCCCCCCCAAAGGTATGGCTGGGACTTAGTGCCAATACTACAAAGCACTGCTCCAGATGGCCATTTCCTTCCTTCCTTCCTTCCTTCCTTCCTTCCTTCCTTCCTTCCTTCCTTCCTTCCTTCTTTCCTCCCTCCCTTCCTCCCTCCCTCCTTCCTTTCCTTTTTTTTTTTCTATTTTAATTGATGGGACAGAGAGAACTTGAGAGGGAAAAGGGAGATGAAGTGGGGGAAAGAAAGGTAAACACCCCGCAGACTTGCTTCATTGCACACAAAATGTCCTTTTACAAGTGGGGAGTGAGGGCTTGAACCCAGGTGTTCATATACAGTACTGTGTGCATTCAACCAGGTACACAACTGCCTGGTCCCCTCTAATTCTTCTTTTTTAATGTTACGTGTTCTTACAAATCATACTGAAGAGTCTGTTGCATAAAAAGCTTAACATGTAAATTGTATAGTTTGGCAGCTATACATATAAAAAACTGTCTCTTTAAGGTGTTGACACATTCCCAAGGATATGTAATTCAACTTAACAAGCATCTCATCCAGTTTCAAGTCATGCCCCAGGCTGTGTGGTAAATCACAGAAACACTGGGGGGTGGGGGAGGGGGAGAAAACTTGCTTCCCGTCTAATTTCCAGAAAAGGTAGTTTGTTCCTGTTAGTCATTCTACGTCACTGAGCTGTGTTTTTCTCCTTTCTCTCAGCCTTTGGCTGTGTTATGTTTTGTCACCTTAAATTAGCAGACCTGAATAAAGGTTTGGAAGTAAGATTCATGTCCAGGAAAAGTCCAGAGCATGTAGCTTCTTTCTCTTATGCCAAGATCTGGATAATATAAAGAAAACAAAGACCTCCAAAAAGTGAAAAATAATGTGTACTTGATGTTACTAACACTACTTGAGTCTCAAAGGCTGAGACAATGATCTGAAGATGATTCTTGATTCACCAGGGTGGAACTAATGGTGCTGATATTTAAATCTAGGTTATTGCTTCAATCTCAGTTGCTCTGTGACTCTGGTCTTTCTATCTCTCTCTCTGGTTACAACAGAAAATAAATAAATTGTCTATGGCCATACCACCCTGAACACACCCAATCTCATCTGATCTCGGAAGAAAATAAATAAAGTGAAGATGTGACTCCAGCCGATAGCACAGACCATGGCTCTCATCTGTCACTGCTCAAGTGACGTATATTTTAAATTAATAAGGACATTTTACTCAGGCCATTGGGCTCATCTTATATTAAGACTTGCTTGCTCTAAAAATGTCTTACTGTTCCAATTAGACTATTACTGTGGTATATATGGCTAACCAATCCGCACATACCTTCTGTAGGTCAGAGGTTCCCAAAGTTTGGCACCTGCACAAACAGCATCTGAACGCTTGTTGTTATAAATGATGAGATCTACTTCAGACCTATAGAAATGGGTGTTTTGACAAGTCCTGTAATTGATCCCAATGTACTTTGAAAGACTGAGAAAGAAATACTCTGGGAAAATGCCCCAAAGCTATTCTATTCACTGGATTATTACTAAGTACACCCAGCTACAACTGTTCCATCAGGCCACTCTTTAGAGATCCCCCCTCCCCCACCCATCACTTTGGTATGCTGGTGCATGATGGTGGGAAAGGGTTTAAGTTGAGTGAGACAGTGTTCTGCAGACACCTTTCATGGGGAAATGGGGCATTGTATCCATGTGTCAGTAACTATCTTGTGAGTCACAAACACTCCACCCCAACAAGATAAATAAATCTAATAAATAATAAGTTCCCAATCACAAATGACCTATAGTTTTACTAATGAATGAAAGTCTTAGATTGGCACTAGTAGCAAGTGACTGGCCTTTACTTGTCCCCCAAACAACCATCTCTTCTTGTCCTCTTATCAGTGTCAAGGGATGCTAAGATCTTAAATTCTAATGAAGCCATATGAATAGGTGTTTGTTGACACTTCTAAGACTGAGCTTTTGTGCTTTCCTTTCCAGATACCTGTAAGTAGTTAACAGAGTTGTGAAGAGTTAAATTTGTAGACACATTGTAAATAACTTGTTTCTTTTAAGTTTGGAGCTCCAACCATGGAATTTCACAGTGTGCTAAAATAAGGTTTTCTCAGAGGTCTCTTTTGTTACAAGGTAAACATGAAGTAACTTATTTATAAAAGTATTACATTGATGCTTAATTTTGAATTTTATTACTAATTTAACTTACAAAGATTTTTCTATGCATCACATATCACTGACTACTAGTAAAATTAACTTAATATTTCTCTATAGCCAAATAAAATATACTTAAAATATATTGAGTATTTTATATTACTGTATCCTGACAAAATTACAATGTTGAAATGTACTAGTATTTCTGTAATTAGAATTAAAATATTGTATTGCCTGAGAATAAAATTGAAAAAAATGTCTGGCATTTTTTTTTCAAAATAGAAATAAAAATTTTGATTATAAAGTTACACTTGCCCACTGTAAAAATGACTGAAGGGAAGAGGATAATGATCTAGCAGTGGGAACAGGAAGGAAGAGAAAGTGGATAGTGGTGTTAAGGTGAGAATGGCTAAAGCTTTGGGAGACAGTGAAAGCTGACTTCAGAATTCTAAACCTTGATGGTTGGAAAAATAATCTTTTCCCCCCAGTGATTTATCACTGTTTTAGATAATTGTAAAATTTTGGGAGTACTTACATACCCACACTTGATATAGACAAGCCACCACATTCCCCTATCAAAGGACAAGGAAGTACAAATTCAAAAGGACATATGCACCCATATATTTACAACTGCTTTATTCACAGCAGTCAGTATGGAAACAACGTAACTGCCCCATGATAGATGACTAGATTAAGAGGTTATGAGATATATACACAATGGAACACTACTCTGCAGTCAGAAAAGATGAGATTGTATCATTTGCAACAAAAGTGAGTGGAATTGAAGGTTTTTATGCTAAGTAGGGATATGTGTAAAAATAATCTTGACATTAACTAAGAAGAAATTCAGCAGAAGGCATCTAGAATGAGAAAGAAAGGGGGGAAAAAAGAATACAGAAACCTCTTGGAACTAAAGCTGTAATAGAAGATTTAGAAAACATTGCCCAGAACTAGCAAAACGAATAAGATTAAATGAAGATGCTAATATATCTTGATTATATACCCTTTTTTCTCATAAATGTTAGGTCTGACAGCTATGGGTATAGATGCAATCAGTGATGGATAGAATCATAAATAGGGATGTCTACTTCAACGAGGGAAAAGAAGGATAACTCCATCATGAAGATTTATTAGGAAAAGGGAAAAGAAAAGGGAGCAGAGTTTCCAAATAAAAGAGAGGAAGAGGCTTACTGTTTGAGAATTTCCTATCAGGAAATTCCTATCAGTGCTGGGTGTTTTTCTTATTCTATTTTCTATTTTGTCTAATAGAATCAAGTTATTCAGTGAGATGGAGGGAGATCAGGATTAAGGGAGAAGACTCTGGATTTTATAACTAGAATACAGTTTTTATTTGAAAGCTGTTTCAAAACATTTTTCTCAGGAGGAAGAAGACTGGAGCAAAACCCAAATTACAAGTAGTTAAGAAACAGAAGTGTACTGTGGAAGCAGTACAACCTTCATTTTTAAAGTTTTGGTCACAGATGGCTTTGCCATCCTGTTATCCTCTGCCAACCGTTCTTATATCTCTTCTCTTTCCTATGTACTTTATCTTTCAGGAAAAAGCCAGCTGAAACCAGTCCAGAGTAGACAAGGTCATCATGGCAACTAAAATTAAACAAAGCCAGTAAACCTCTTCTTCACCCCTTAAGTTCCTGTACTTTTCCTGCATAAACCCACCCCCCCTTACAGAGAAGGCCATACTAGAAAAGCCTTCCCTCTTTGTTTACTGGGAAGCAGGACTGCCCTTAGTTCAATATTTATTTATTTAAGAAAGGTATCTCAGAAATGAAAATTACCCCATAGAGTTCTTCACAGTTTACTCATTTTGGTTTCTTTTATCCTAGAAAGGTCGGTTTGCTATGACTAATCATTCCTAAAATTCAATTTATTCTTTAAAAGATTGCTTGCCACTATTAAAAGAAAAATCAAGGAGGTAATGCTTAGAGGATTTCTCAAATTATTTGGAAAAAATCATCACATCTGAAACAGTGTGGAGTTATACTTGTTATCTCATAATTTTGTAAATCAGTATTAAATCTAATAAAAGAATATCTTCAGATTCTAGAAATATACTCATGCATATGTGCTTTTTAAAACAAAATTTTATTTATTCTAATAAGAGAAGAGGAAGAGGAAGAGCACTGCTCAGCTCTGGCTTATGGTGGTACTGGGGATTGAGGCTGGGATCTCAAAACCTCTAACAGAAAGACTTTTGCATAACCATTATGCTGCGTTCCCCATCTCATCTTTGTTAAGATTGAGACACACTTAGTATTCCGTGAATTGACCCCAGTCTATTCCACTGTTGTTGCGGATGGCACTAATTTTCCCATGGAGAGTTAGTGGTTAAGTGATTAAATTCAGGCTGTTTCCGGAAGAAAGAAGAGTGATAAAAACTGGAGCCACTTGCAGAGCTCGTGAAACATGCAGAATCTGAGCCTTCACAGCACAGAGATGTGGTTGTGGATACTCCTGGCAAACAGTAATTTTAACCGACTTCAGTTGTCTGGTAAGGAAGAGATTCCTAAAGATCAGGACCGCTTAACCCACTTAAGGAAGAACCAAACCTCTGTACCCCAGCAATGTGACCCGCAGTTGGAGCACTTTGCCCATAACAAAGATGTCTCCTGGTCACCTTCGCGCTGCCCCCACTCCTTTGCGTGAACCACACATCCGCCCTTCTCCGCATCACATGACCATGAAAGGGTCTCAGCTACCGCTCCCGGCAGGGACCAGCCCGGGCCGTTCTCGCGTCTCTCCGGGCCGGCTGCGGGCCTCTCTGGCCGGTGCTTTGCCCGGGCGCCTCCGTGCGCTCGGCCAACGGCCTGTGAGAGCGCTCCCCCGAGCGCCCCGGGAGCCGGCGGGCGGCGGCCCTCGCCGGGGACCTCCAGCGGGCCGAGGGGTGAGTACTGACGTCTTCCCGGGCCGGGACCCGCGATCGGAGCCGGCCTCCGGGCCTAGCGCCGCGTCCACGACTCTTCCCCCGGGGGGAGCGAGGGGACCGCGGCGGCGCTGGTCACCCGGGTGTCGCCCTGCCCGGCCCGGGGCGCGATCTGGGGGACGCTGGCTTCCCACCTGCCTTCCCTCTGCCCCGAGGCGGGAGCAGAGCCAGGAAGCGCAGCCAGCTCCTCTTGTGCACAGTTTGGGGGTGACCTGTCCCCTCCCCTTCCTGTGCGAAGGCTGTCACGGTGAACAGGGGGGGACCTGCCGCCTGGAAAACAGTCTGGGGTCCCCAGGTCTTTGCAGGTCAGCCCTCCAGCCTGACCTTGAGAGACGCCCGCGGTCTTGCACAGGAGGGGTGGGGTTGTTGACTTGGTGGAGGTAACAGGCAGGTCTGGGGGGCGGTGCTGGATGCTGTGCCCGCCCAGGACCCCCCCACCCCACCCCCAGTCCTTGCAAGGCTGAAAGCATCCATCCACCCTTCCTCCCTTCCCTCCCTCCAGACGCGGCTGCAAGGGGGTGGCTCCTGGGACCTGCTTCCCGCAGCCAGGAAACTGGAGCAAAGTTGGGGTGCCCCTTGCCACCGGCTCCCGGAACTTCCACCTGCAAGATGAGCCGGGGATCTCCCCCCATCCACCTGCTGAGACAAAAGACATCCCCCGGCTGACTGCTTCCTACCGAGTGAAGCAAGGGTGTCCTTGGGGCGGAGAACGCTTCCAGAAGTGCGGCCTCTAATTGCGGGACTGGGGTGGAGGGTGGGCGTGGGATATAAGAATTAAAAAAAAAAAAGAAGCTGTAGGGACCTTTTAGCCAATATCCAGGCCTCTCTCAGCCACCGAGCGACTTTTAACTGAATGTTCTTAAATATTTTCTCCCCTCGATGAGATGTATTCCTGTGTCAATTGCATTAACAAATGAGATCCCAAAGGAAAAACCCTTGAGAAAAATGGATCTGGAAAAATGTTAGAACGATTTAGTTGTACTTTGCAGGGTTTTTTTGTTTTTTTTTCTTCTTCCGCCCTTGTAATTAAATTGTATGGTGTGTGTGGGCGGGGGGGGGGCGGTTATCTCTTTGTTTGTTTGCTTATTTTAAAGGCATATGAATCGGTTTTGCTGGGGGGGGGGTGCTCAAAAGGAAATAGTATGTTCTATCCCTTCTTGTCCAGCTGGGGTTGCCCTGTGTTACAATTACGGAGTTTTAACTGTTGCTCTTCTCCTTACTGGACTTTAACTTCTATTCAGTGAATTTATTTATGTATTTATATTACCAGACCGCAGTCCAGTTCTGGAATGAACCTGAGAGTCTGGCGCTTCCGGCGTTAAAATCTTTTTGCATAACCATTATGTTGTTTCCCCTGCCCCAGGATTTTATTTTAAAAATATTTATTTTTCCAAGTTCTTAGTGACTTTTCTTTAAAACTTATTAACCCTGACTTTCTAATACACCTGATTTTTTTTTTTTTTTTTTTTTTTAGTTACTAGAACTGAGATAGTGTGGCCTATATTTAAAAAACCTTAAATAAACTGTACAGCATAAGTGATGACACACTAGGTTTTTTTTTGTGTGTGTTTTTATTTTTGTTTTGTTTTTACTTTTTGTAACTGGAGAATCATTTCAATCTTTGCAACCACAATCGATTTGACCCAAGAGGCTGCTTAGACTCTTTTCTAGGTCCCAATGAGCAGAAAATAGGAAATTCAGACTGAAATCATTCTGTACCCAAAATTAGGACACTTTTTTTTCCCTTTAACATAGTGACAGAGAGTCAGAGAGAGAGTGGAAGAAACCACATTACTGAAGTTTCCTTCCGTGCAGTGGGGGCCTGGTTCAAACCTGGTGGCACACATGGCAAAGCAGTGCACTGGTCTACAGGTCCTGGACACTCTCAGTGGTTTGTAACTTGACTCTAAATGGCACATGGATGAGAAATTTTTATAGTCATTATGTTTTTGTTACGCATATTTGTATATGCACATCAGGTTCATGATTAATAGTAGTGATGTGGGAATTCCTTTTAAGATACTTTTATCGCAGGGGTAGATAGCATAATGGTTATGCAAAGAGACTCTCATGCCTGAGGCTCCAAAGTCCCAGGTTCTATCCCCTGCACCTCCATAAGCCAGAGCTGAACAGTGCTCTGGTTTAAAAAAAAAAAAAAGGTGAATTCACAAGATACTTTTATGGTTTTTAAAAGTAGAGTTAAGAAATTAAGTTTCCCTTAAAGTAATTGTACTGTGTGACAATGGAAAAATAAAGCTAGTAAGTTACTGATGTTTGGGATGTGCCCTTATAGTCAAATAGTATTAGTACATTTATAACGTCCATGGTAGGTTGCATGATAGATTCCAGTTGACAAGGCTTTTGCAATTAGTATCTGAACTACTAATGATAGTTTTGTTTTTGTTATACTTATTGTCAAGAGGCTACACAAAAAAACACATAGTCTAATGAAAGAGGCAAAAATTAGTTTTGATCTGTCTTTAGTAGAAACCTCAGCAGTTGGGACAAGGCATTGTTAAACCTTAGTGGAAAATGTCCATTTCCCTTTTAATTTACGTAGCTCAGATTAACTACAAAATGGTTTGACCTTTGGCAGAAGTGGTCTTAGTACCCACCTTTTCCTCTTAAGACGCTGGTTACTTTACAAACTCGGATTCTCAGAAGCTAGGATGTAAATAAAATGAATAACCTAATGAAAATTGAGAAGACTGGAGTGTGGAGAATAACACATTTCAGGGAGATGATGTTATTGCAACAATTTCCATCCCTCGGTTCCTTTTTATTGTTGTAAAACTTCATTTTATTGTGTCTCAAGGCAGTATTCTTTTTGAAAGATTTCTTCTTAGAATTATTTCTGAATATAAACTTTTGCTGTGCTTCAGATGCACACTTAGTTTAGGAAAAGAGTCTTTAGAATGGTGCATGAAAATTGATAATAGCTTGCCTCGGGTACCATGGTGGTTGTGGATTAGGACTGGCCGAGACCCTTGATTTGTATATTCTTGTGGGCTTTGTACCATGTACACATACTATTGGTTCAAAATTAAGTACTGAGGGAAAATAATGTCACGAAAATTTAACCAGTACATTTAGTCACCTTAATATAGTAATGAATGCTAACTTTTTTTAGCCACATTTTTCTGAACCCAAGAATGACAGAATTCATCTTTTATCTTGTTTGTATCTAATGAATGCAGTTTGTAGTCTTATTATTATTTATTTCACTGGTTTCTAGTATAAGGCTATTTTCTTCTATGACTGTAATTGTCTGGAGGCGTTTGTCACTTAGTTGCTCTGTTAACTCTAGTTGTTCTTCCTCAGGGACAAAAGTGACTGTAAATCCAGCCAGTGCACTTTGCAACAAGAAAGGATTTAATATGAAGCCCAGAAGCAGATAGTGCCAAGTCGCAAGCAGTAGTTGGTACACATTTGTAAGTAAAACTTTTCTCTTCCGGCAGCATTCTTTAGTCTTTAAACCAGCCACATGCCCAGTCCTTCCGAATCACACTTCTAGTAAAGGAGCAAGGTAATGTCATAACTAACCAGTTGTCAGGACTTAGGACTCTAAGTAGTTTCTAAGGGCAGGTCATTCTATTCCTAAGTATATCTAAGAGCTGGAAATTAAGGTGCATGATGCATCTCCAGCATGGCGTTTATCCCATTGTAACATATGAACTCTCTAATTTTGTATTGCCTTTGGTTTACACACACACATAAGTACAGTTGCAAATTTAGGTGATTTGACTTTTGAAGTTATTTTAAATAAACCATTACATGGGGGTAGATAGCCTGGTGGTTATGCAAAGAGACTCTCGTGCCTAAGGCTCCAAAGTCCCAGGTTCAATCCCCCACACCACCACACCACCATAAGCCAGAGCTGATCAGTGCTCTGGTGAAAGAAAGGAATAAAAGAAAACAAACCATTACTGATATGTCAGATTTTTGGGTTGCCCCAAATTTATTTATAGTCAGTCTAAAAAACAAAAACAAAAACAAACCCAAAAGATTCTCCCCTTCAAAATATAAGAGAATTTTTCCCCCCCAGATATAGAGCAACTATTTAAGAAAGATTTGGGGCAGAAAATTGACTCCTCAGATCAGCCCAAGTATTGTTCCAAAGTCTAATAAAAAAGGTTAAAGCAGATATTTACTTTTAGTCATAGTTTTCTTATGAATTGAATTGTTGCAATACTGATACTTATTCTTTCTTTTTTACAGCTGGAAAAGCAGTGTCCGTGTTGTTATGTACACCTACAAAAAGTTCAGATCAGTAGGGGCGTTGTGCAAAGTAAACTGAACTACAGGGTAGCAGTATTTTCATAGTTATTATAGACGTGTACTTACTGTATTAAAAATGAGTAAAAGAAAAAGCAGTGACACACCACTAGGAAGGTCAGTGACATTTCCTTCAGTCGAGCTGGTAACTATAGGCTTGAGAAAAGTGGCTTGAAAGTTGATTGCCATTGGCTGACCTTGACTTCTTACTTTTATCAGCATTTTTTTAAAAAAATTTTTATTTGGGGCAGCATTGTTTCTACTGCATTTCCTTGGGAGCTTTCTCTAATTTAGAGGGCTACTCAGTGCATTTGTGCTTTCTTAAAGGCATGACATGCTTTTTAAAAAAAATTATATATAAACACAACATTAAATGCAAACTAGTTACATGAAACTTACAACTCCTCAAAATGAATGTATACATTAGGGATTGATGATTCTGCATTTGACATTCTTTATTCTTCAGTCACCAGATCCATGTTGAGTAAGAGAAGAATTCATTTATATTTTGCGATTTTTTTTTTTAAGGGGTTGCATCTACTAGTCAATTTAGAATTGACTTAACTTAGGAATCCAGTATTCATCATTAAGAGGCTTTATTATTATTTTTTTAATGCATGTTGACAGTTATTCAGGTTATTTTTCACAAACTTCTAGCAGCTTTCCTTAAAATAACTGGTTAAGACATTTTAAATTTTATTTCGGGCTTTTTTTTCCCCCCTTCTAATTGTAAGCAGCACGAATACCTTTTTTATGCGGACATAATGGATGTATGTACACATTGTTTTGTGACCATACAATAATCTTTAAAAGTTTGTTCATAAGCAGAATCTTCTAGTGCCATTTCAATCACTAAGTAAACGAGAAGCCATTATGTTAAGGAAAATCTGTTTCTCTCAATCTTTAATTCCTATGTCATGCATTCAGTACTTGCCAATGACAAGTCACCTTTTGGTCTTTCTATAAGGCCTTTCCTCTGACTTCACACCCAGAGGAGCAGGACAGTATCACAATCGGTCACTCCATCTTTTTTATATTTCTCTCCCACAGTGTGAGTGGGGCAGCGTTTCCTTCTCCCACAGCTACTGAAATGGCAGAAATTAGTCGCATCCAGTATGAAATGGAATACACCGAAGGTATTAGTCAGCGAATGAGAGTCCCAGAAAAATTAAAGGTAGCACCACCAAACGCTGACCTGGAACAAGGATTCCAAGAAGGAGTCCCGAACGCGAGTGTGATTATGCAAGTTCCAGAGAGGATTGTTGTAGCAGGTATGTGACTTTGATTTGTATAGTCACCTGATCAACCTTTATTTTTATGAAAACCTTAGGGTTTTTCAGAATACTGTTTATCACATGGATTGGGCAATGCAGTTCTATACCTCCCTCCCAAATTTCTATTGATTATGATAGTCTAAAACGATAAACAGTATTTAAGAATTTAGCTAACTATGCTTTTTTGTATGTACTGGTTGATGAGTTTGGACACATATACCTATCTCACTGCCACTATGTACCATTAGTTTAATTTTTTTTTTTTTTTTTCACCTAGAAGGTTCCCTGTGCCCCTGTCTCTTTTGGTTCCTACCCCTCAGTTTTAGGCAGCCATGTTTTTCTCATCCTAACCTGTCAGTCCCTGTTCAGGCGCCAATTGCCGGTCTAGCTTCGCGAGTGGGAGAGCGACGACCAGGGACTCATGGCTGAGCTGGGAAGCAGTATCTCGTTTATTAATCAGATACATCGTCTTTTATGCATCTCTTCACCGAAAGTGAAATGACTAGGAGAGGGGGCGGAGCAAAAAAAGAGTTTGAACAGAACATAGAAAGCTTCCATCTAACCAGTGGGGATTAAACCGATACCCTGCAGGCAGGGCGGGACCCAGGTAAAACAGTGATTATGTAAATAGACCACAGCCTCATGCAATGTAACAGAAGGGGTCTTAGAAGCAGAATTTAGAAGCAGACCAACACTAACCGAAGACTAGATTTGCCGTCCCTTGAATTTCATTTTAGAGAGGATGTTACAACATCTAGCTAGGAGTGGACTGGCTAGATCACTGTATAAATCATTTATGAAAAGCTAGCAAGCAATATTTGAAACTGGTCGTGCAGGTACACCCCACTTTTTTAAAAGCTCAGATCATGTTCTTTCATATCTAGGAAAGGTCTGGATGAACTATTTGACCTGCTTTAATTGCATGCCATGTGTTGTCTTTTTCCAAGAACCTACCTGCAGTGTTGAATAAGAACTTACAAGTTGGGAGTTGGGTGGTGGGTGGTAGCACAGCAGGTTAAACGTACATGGCTCAAAGCGCAAGGACCGGTGTAAGGATCCCGGTTCGAGGCCCCAGCTCCCCACCTATAAGGGGGTTGCTTCACAAGCAGTGAAGCAAGTCTGCAGGTGTCTGTCTTTCTCTCCCTCTCTCTGTCTTCCCCTCCTCTGTCCATTTCTGTCTATCCTATGTAACAACGACACCATCAATAACAACAACAGTAATAACTACAACAATAAAAAACAACAAGGGCTTTTATTATGTTACTGTTATTTGGGTTTAATATATAATTTGTATAGTTAGTAGCTAATTTGGGGGCCTGGACATGCTCAAAACTGATTGCATATGATTATTTTGCTGGTTCTTCATTTTATATCATTTCCAGTGAGGCAATGTTTTGTAGGCATGGCCTCCTTTCTTTTAATGAGGTCATCCCACACCATGTTCTGTATCCCTCAGCAGTATATAAGGTTCTCAGTTCCTTACATCCATGCCAACACTCTGTGTTTCCAGTCTTTTCATTTTTGCCATTCTAGCAGGTATGTAATGACAAATAGATTTTCCAAAAAAAAAAAATCACTGTTTTGTTAAATCTCTTCCCCCCCCCCCTTTTTCTCTCTGTGTACTCCCAGGAAATAATGAAGACATTCCATTCTCAAGACCAGCAGACCTTGACCTTATTCAGTCAACTCCTTTTAAGCCTCTGGCACTAAAAACACCACCTCGTGTACTTACTCTAAGTGAAAGACCGCTAGATTTTCTGGATTTAGAAAGACCCACTCCAACCCCTCAAAATGAAGAAGTAAGTATTGATGGTATAGCATCAACTGAATTTGAGATCTAGGCAAACACAGGAGTTAAGAGACAGGATCAGATCATTAGCTTTACATGATGAAACCCTTCATGGAAAATTGGTTATTTATTCTGATGTATAAATGCTTCAAATAATATATTATGCTATGTTTTAAATGCATTGATGTTTCGGGAAAGTAGAATTTTGTGGGAGGGCATTCACATTCTTGTGATTTTAATGGGAGAACTTTTGAGGCTAATGGTTCGTTCCTAACCAGTACAGGAAGAAAAAAAAAAAAAAGGGAAGCTTAGCATAGAAGAAAATTGTGTCACCTTATTATCAAAGCTCTGGCAAATAGAGCAAAGAATGCTTTTCCCCCCTTAATGCCACCTGTGCATCTGCTTGCTGAAAGGCTTCTACTGAGTTGTTTACTGGACCTTGTAGCACTCATACTCTCACTGGTCTAGAGGGCAGAAATGATTAGTAAAGTGTCAGTAGCAACGTTCAGCTCTTGCTTCTGCTATTGCTTTTAGGCTAATCTTAAGAAATTTCTTTCCTGTAATTTCAGTGCCTACAGCTTTTTCATATCATCTGAATGAAGAAAAAAAATATATATATGTTGATGTGAGCCTAGTGTAAGACATAGTAAAAACAAATGTTTTTATTGGTAGTGGGCAGTTTCTCTGAGACTTTTTCTTTTTTTTTTTCTTCATAACAGTCTTTTCCAGAGAGGGTAAGAGCAGCCATATAACCCAAAGATTCCTAGATTTCTAGCACGGCTGGCACACAGATTCACAGAGGGCAAGGAAGGACCCAAAGGAAAAATAAAAATTAAAAAAGGCAGTGGGCAGATGGCAGTATTAGAGAGCAAGGGACCTGCTTGCAAGACTTACCTCTCTGGCAGCCATAGAATGAGTAGGTGTGGGGCCACACTGTTGAGTGCCCATGTTATCATGCACAAGGATCTGGGTTTGAGCCCACTCCCCACCTACAGTGGGGGGATGCTTCACTAGCAGTGAGGCAGGTCTGCAGGTGTTTATCTTTCTGTCTTCCTCTCTATGTCCTTCACCCCTCTCAGTGTCTCTCTGTCCTAGCAAATAAAATCAGAGAGAGAGGAAAAAAAAGAAAGAAAAGAAAGGGGAAAAAAAAAAAAGGATCACTGAATGTGTAGTGCTGGCGCTGAGCCACAGTAATAACCCTGTGGCAATAAAATTTTTTTTAAAAATGAACAAAAGAATGAGTAAATCTCCATTGCCACAATCCCAACTGGAATTTTCACAGTAGTTCTTTTTTTTTTTTTTAATTTTTTTCCCCTTTTGTTGCCCTTGTTGTTTATTGTTGTTGTTGTTGGATAGGACAGAGAGAAATGGAGAGAGGAGGGGAAGACAGAGGGGGAGAGAAAGATAGACACCTGCAGACCTGCTTCACCGCCTGTGAAGTGACTTGCCTGCAGGTGGGGAGCCGGGGGCTCAAGCCAGGATCCTTACGCCATGTCCTTGCACTTCACGCCTTGCACGCTCAGCCCCGCTGTGCTACCACCTGGCTCCCTTCACAGTAATTCTAACAGTGTTAAGTCACTTATGCAGTCTGGGTAGTCTAAGTAATTAATTATACTTGGTATCACCTTTTCTGAAGGCTGTATCCTTGGAACAGTTTCTATTAGTGAGCACACAGTCCCAGAGAAAGGAGGTGGTGCTTCTGACTGTCACGGTCCAGCTCACCAGTCCCCTGGCATTCGAGTTCTCTTAACTGCTTTTTCCAACAGGACATAAACCTGGCTCTTTAGGGTAGAAGTTTCTGCGGAGGTAATTGAAATAATAGACTTGTAGGTGCCAAGTTGGTCATTTTACATACTTACCTAGTAAAAAATGCAGAATTTGAGTGCTCACACAGGGGAGTTAAAAAATAAAAAAAGACATTAAGGTGAATTTACAGAATTGTATTCACTAGACACAGATTTTTTTTTTTTAACTTTTGTCTGATATACTCTATATAGTACAAGAATGAAGGAGACTTAGTTCCTGCTCTCAGAATGTTTGTTCCCTACCTAGTCGCAGTGGATCAGTGGTATGAAAGATAGTAGTTTTGCCTGTAGAGGCTCTTGTACTGCACCAGTTGTGACGACACAGTAAAGTTGCATGTGGCACTGTAATGAAAGCATGCTGAGAACTGGACCTGATGTTGACGGAATGCACTGGGGCTTCCTGGCCATGCTAACCAGGGGCCAGTCACTTAACAGTTCTAAGACTCATCTCTAAGACAAAGATAACAGTCACAACAATGCCAAGTACCTAAGTCTAGTATTTTAATTAAGTGTAGTGTTATATATAATGTGCTTTGCACATGTTCTAATGTACGTTTGAGTTTCAGCAAGTCATCTCAATATTAAGTGACTGGAGGGGTGAGAGGGAATTCAAGAAAAAGTATAGATTTTAAATGGTTGACCTGGTTGAGCACACATGTTGCCACACACAAGGGCCTGAGTTCAAACCTCTGCCCCGTACCTGTAGGGGAAGCTCCTTAAGCAGAGAAGCAGAGCTGCAGGTGTCTTTTCTCCCCCTCCCACCCCTCTCAATACCTCTTTGTCCTATGAAGGAAAATAAATTTTAGAAATAAAATCCTTTGGCAGGAGCCAAATCCTGAGGGATGTTAAAAGAAGATTTCTGAGATTAGTACCAGGTACCTAGGAGAGTAAAGAGGATGATGATCTGAACTTCAGATCCACAGAAGAGAGGAGAATCAACTCTTCCGTGACAGTCCACCATTAAGAAGTACAGAAAAAGGGAAGAACCGAGAGCTCTGGTAGCTTAGAAAGTGGATTTTAACATTACACCAATAAATCCCTGAACGCTGATAACACGGGCAACTCATCCAGCTGCAACTCTGAACCTGTCAGATGAACTCCCCTACACTGCCTGCTGTCTTGTACTCAGGCCACAGGGTTCCTTGGCCTTTGGACTATTGGTGTTTTGAACCGGACAGTTCTTTGTTATGGGCAGGGCTGCCTCCCTCACCTGTGCCCCCTCCCTTTTCTTTCTTTCTTTCTTTCTTTCTTTCTTTCTTTCTTTCTTTTTCTTTTTCTTTTTCTTTTTCTTTTTCTTTTTTTTTTGGTGTTGACTGTTTAACAATCTTGATCTATTTTATTTATTCCCTTTTGTTGCCCTTGTTGTTTCTTTTTATTGTTGTTATATGTCGTTGTTGAATAGGACGGAGAGAAATGGAGAGGAGAGGAGAGGAAGACAGGGGGAGAGAAAGACAGACACCTGCAGACCTGCTTCACTGCTTCCGAAGCAACTCCCCTGCAGGTGGGGAGCCGGGGCTCGAACTGGGATCCTTACGCTGGTCTTTGCGCTTTGCACCACCTGCTTTTAACCCACTCCACTACTTCCGGACCCCCACTACACTACTTCCGGACCCCCATTCTTGATCTAGTCTAAGTGCTAGTAGCACCTTCTAAGTCATGAAGCTAAAAAAAAAAGTCTGAAAGACAAAAGGTAGAAGTGAGCCAAATGTCTTTCAGCTGATGCACAGATAAATTAAATGGGGCACACCTGTAGTCTGGATGAATGCTCAGCCACTACAAGGACCGAGGTGCCCGTAGAGCAGGTAGAGTAAATGAGAAAGACGACACATTGGCTGTAATGCCTCCTGTCCAAAGGTGGTTGAGAATAATGCCAGTGAGTAAAGACCTGCCAGAGAGCAGCAGTAAGAACAAACAAACGCTGTGAAGAGTTACACAGGATGCTGAAGGAAGACTTTTGACATCTTCAGAAGGGTGTGACCCAGCAAAGATTGGAATTCATCAACAGGTTCTATACATCAGCGAATGCTATGCTGCTTTTGGAAAAGATGCTATCAAGAGCTTTGTGAGAAGACCGCAGAAGTGGATAAGGGAAAATTTCTCACTGAAGAAAGACTTTAAGATCTTTGACGAGGTGGGTCAGACGGTAGCGCAGCGGGTTAAGCACATGTGGCGTAAAGTGCGAGGGCCGGCGTAAGGATCCCGGTTCGAGCCCCTGGCTCCCCACCTGCAGGGGAGTCGCTCCACAGGCGGTGAAGCAGGTCTGCAGGTGTCTTTCTCTCCCCCTCTCTGTCTTCCCCTCCTCCGTTTCTCTCTGTCCTATTCAACAATGAATGACATCAACAACAAAAATAATAACAACAACAAGGCTACAACAAGGGCAACAGAAGAGGAAATAAAATAGCCTCCAGGAGCAGTGGATTCATGGTGTAGGCACTGAGCCCCAGCAATAACCCTGGAGGCAAAAAAAAGATCTTTGATGAGGAGGAATAAAGCATCTAGGATATACTGTGGATTATACTTGGAAAGCCCTAGAAACTTTCATGAGGGATGTCACAGAAGTCATTGATGTCTAATAGAAGGCTCCAGTTCTGTAATCCAGCTACAAGGAAGCAACAGATAAATGTCAGTACGTGGGCTGGCCAAGTTCAGCTGATGTGAAACATGAGGATGTGAAGTGAAAAGTAGTGCTTGAGCAACTGAGAGAAGTGACCTGACGACATGGCACATCCTCAAAACATAGTGAGAACTTGGAGGCACTGAGTGAAAAGCATCCAGCAGTACATCAGAAAATCTAAACGTGGTTCTGGTCACAATTTGATTGGTGGTTGGCTCTGTTCCTGTTCTTTACACCCTTATCTGAAAAGAGGAACTGGGACTGTAGAGAGTAGGATGAAGCAAAAAGGACAGGAGAGGGGAAAAAAAAAAGAGAGAGAGAGAGAGAACAAATTATTTCTTCCATCCATGGAGGATTGGAAGAGAAGCATTCATATTTTTTGTATAGTGACTTTTCACAACCTTTTTGTTTTTTCTTTTTTTTTTTTTTTTAACACAAGCATGATCTTTGTACTCATTCCAAGTGTTATGTTTTTATACCATGATCCTCAATTACTTTTTTCAGTTGTTTTCTCTGTAGTTTATTATTTTTAAATCTTATACATGTTTGGGGTGGAAGAATTCTTTTTCCCAGTGATTGGTCCACAACAGTGCCCTATTAATTCAGATATGCCTCTGAACTGTTATTGGAAAGTGGATGTGTTGGGGCCAGGCGGTGGTGGCACACCTGGTAAAGTGCACACAGTCCCAGGTACTAGCCCTGCGTCCCCACTTGCAGACAGGAAGCTTCATGAGTGGTGAAGCAGGGCAGCAGGTGTCTCTCTGTCTCTGTCTCTCTATCTCCCCTCCTGATTTCTGATGGCCTCTTATCAAATAAATAAATATGATTTAAAAAAGTTGAAGTGGATATGTGTAGAATGAGATTACTATGGGTATATCAGAGAAGATATTATCTGTGACTAGACATAGAAAACCCTTTGACCTGTACCAAAATCATTCTCAGTCTCGGGAGTGAATAAAGCTTTTTAAATGGGTAAATAATGGGAGATAGTTTGAAAGTTTTGAATTGCCAACTAGATCTCAGTAAAACTGGACAAACTTTTTTTTTTTTTTTTAAACAAACTTAGAAACTTTGAATTGAAAAAAAGAACCATGAGCTGGGTGGTGGTTCACCTGGTTGAGAGCACGTGTTACAGTGGGCAAGGACCACTGTTCAAGCCCCCAGTCCCCACCTACAGGGGGAAAGCTTTACAAGTGGTAGAACAGGGCTGCAGATGTCTCTGTCTCTGTCCCTCTGTATTTCCTCCTTCCTCTCAATTTCTGGCTGTCTCTATCAAATAAAGATAACAATAAAAATTAGGGAAAAAAAGAACCACTATTACTTAAAGGGTGACCATCACGATAGGCAGTGTCCTAATGTTATTACAATACCATATACACACTGGCTCCAGTAGAATGCCTCAGAGGACATGGTTTTATCTTAAGTGGCCTTTTCCCCAATAAGGCAGCAGCATAAAATGTAATGTTCCTGTTAAGACATAATGTGTGTCAGATCCCAGGTGGTATAAATAGCAATAACCAAGGATCCTCTTGTTTGACGATGCTGACATTATATACATACCTGCCTTCTGTCATTTCCTGTCCTGTTTAATTTAAATTCTGGCTACACAGCAGTGGGAATGGTTTTCATTTAGTAGAAGATTCTTATTGAAGACTGCAACGTGGAGGAAATAGACTTTACTAGGTTGCACCATAGGTAGAAAGGCAAGTACTAGTGGGATTCTCAGTGGTGTTACATTTTGTTGTTGTTGTTGTTATAGAAACGCTTTAAGTGATTGTAATTTGAGGGTTAGGCACAAAGTCCTCTTACCTATAATGGGGTCCCAACTGACTCCTTTTCTGTTTTCTGTAGTCATTTTGTTTCTTGTTCAAAAATAAATGGTTTTTACATAACCATATCTAAACCAGACTCTAGAGTTCTGTACCACACAGTCTGGTTTTAAGTTTTATTGGCATGGAATACAGGATTTATTTAGCTCTGATGGTGATGAGAACCTGGTATCTTCTCCCAAGCCTTTTTTTTAAACTTTTTTTAAAAAAAATGTTACTTGCATTTTTGGAAATCTTGATTTTTAAGTCTGTGGTTTACATGCCAGTTGTCCTTGGTAAAATTAAAATATTCTTAGCTATGAAGTTGCCATGGTGTACGTGTATGTGTTTGTGTATGTGTGTGTGTGTGTGTGTTTGCATGCATGTTTAAATGGATTCTGTGGATTAGGAGTTTGCACAGACATGAGGAAAGTCCTTCTGCCATAGTGTCTGGGGCCTAAGCCTAGGAAGTCTCCGTAGCTAGGAGTGACTCTGCAGCAGGAAGGTGCGGTTATCTGAAGGCTTGTCACTCACATGGCAGTTCCTGGTAGCATAGTCACTGTGGTCTGGCACTTGAACTCGGGCCACCTCTGGTCACTGTTGTGGGGTCTTTCCCTGTGACTAGGCTGCCTCATGTCCCACTGCCATTGTTCCAAACATAGACACACTGGGAGGGAAAATGCCTTGCTGTTTATGACATAGCCCCAGAAGTCACACTGCATCATTTTACAGCAGTCATCAGCCCATCCACTTTGGAGGGAAGGGAAAGCAACATTGATCCCACTTTAGTGGAGTGAGGTCAAAGAGACATTTTGTAAGATGAGCATGAAGGATGGGAGATTGTGACTATTTCTGGAATGTCAAAACCTTTAAGGATGTAAGATGCTGTTTTTTTTTAATTATTATTATTTTTTTATCTAACCTACTCAAACCTGAATTTTATTTTAAAACTCCAAAGCCAGGGACATTTATCTGTAGCACATGCTATTTTCTGTGTATTATAGTATATGCTTTTTTTTTTAAATTTATTTATTCCCTTTTATTGCCCTTGTTGTTTTATTGTTGTAGTTATTATTGTTGTTGTCATTGTTGGATAGGACAGAGAGAAATGGAGAGAGGAGGGGAAGACAGGGGGAGAGAAAGTTAGACACCTGCAGACCTGCTTCACCGCCTGTGAAGCGACTCCCCTGCAGGTGGGGAGCCGGGGTTCGAATCCGGATCCTTACGCCGGTCTTTGTGCTTTGCGCCACCTGCGCTTAACCCGCTGCGCTACAGCCCGACTCCCAGTATATGCTTTTAAAAACCCTTGTGCATTGTTCTGAAATATTTTGTTTTAACAATAAAGGTGTTAATACTACTCAGAAAGGATCCACCAGTAGTGAGCGTTCCTAAGCATCCCTAAGTTTAGCGGCATTCTGATAAGTGTGTGTGTGGGGGGGTGTCTTTTCTTGGCATACCCATTCGTAGCACAGAGTTGGCAGCAATTCTAGGCTCTGTTCTTTGTAAATTTTGTGAGTAGTCTTGGATTAAGGTTCCTTTGATGCTGAGCGACTACGAGGCTACTAAGAATATCTTCTTTCTTTTCCCGTTTGTGTGCCTAGCAGATCCGTGCAGTTGGCAGGCTAAAAAGAGAGCGCTCTATGAGTGAAAATGCTGTTCGCCAAAACGGACAGCTGGTCAGAACTGACTCCATGTGAGTAGAACCACTAAGCATGCTTTCTCCTGCTTAAGATTTCTCAATTTACTGTCCTATCTTCCCTTCTAAATCATTTGCTTCCCAATACAGGTTTGCAATGTTTCATGTTCTTACTGCTTTTTACTTTCTTTCTTTTTCTTGCAATACTTTCTGTAGCCTTCAGATCGGAACACTTTGTAACTTGTGAGAATTTTTTAGTACACTATCATCTTCGGTGGTAGTCTTTTATTTATTATATTTTGCATTTCCTATACAATTGGTAAATGTTAAGTGTTCTGTGCAGCCTTCAAAAATATTTATTTAGCCTGAAGATTAAAAAAAAAACAAGTGAAAGGAAATTATTTTATGAACACATCTTCATTTTCAAGTTTTTTTTTCAGATTACCATAAAATTGTTAGTAAATCATAATAAGGAACGTAGCACAGGCAGGTGAATTTAAAAATTTTTTAGATAGCTTATCTACTATCTGCCTACTAAGGCTCGGAATTATTAGAACCTTTTCATTCTGAAGAATATAAGGATGTTGTCAAAAGGACTTTGTTTGGACCTTTCTTATCTGATCATTTTACCCTAGTCTTAAAAAAAATAACAACGTTTTGATTTGGGCAAGTGCTTTTTGTTGTTTTACTAAAAATTACTGCATTCTTATAGATAAAAATACTCCTTGAAAGCTCATCAGAATTTTAAGGCCCAGTGTCACTGATGGCTGCAGCTTTTAAAATACCTGATTAATATTGCTTATTAAATTTCCATTCACGAATTCTCATGAACTCATCATGAGTCAGGTGATAATAAGCATGCTATTAACTTCCTTGGGAACTTTGAAAGAATCAGGAAATGATGCACCTTACTTTTCATAGATCTCACCAAAGCTAGATAACAGGAGAACATTTAAATTTATAAACAAAGTGATGATAGTACAGTGCAGTGATGCTGTTAATACTGCATCATCACAAGAGGATGCATAAAGGGCTTTAATGGGGATAGGACCCTGTTTTGTCTTAGGTGCAAAGAAGAATAGTAGCACCTTTGATTTCATGGGGGGGATCTTGAGATGTCTCCTAAAATAGTTATTGTTTTCTGAAATGTTAAGTAGGAGAAGTATAAGTTAAAATTAAAAACACCTCTTTTTTTTGGAGGAGGCTGACCTGCAGAGTTCAGCCATTTTTAGTATGACATTTTGTATGATGTGTATGATCTCCTGAGTATCTGGTTGGCAGCGATGCCAATTGGCCCATGAAGTTCATTTTTCTAGAATAATTCCAAAGAGTAAGAGGGCTACATAGGTAACTTTTTGGCATTTAGCAACCTCCCAGAATGGCTACATATATCTGAGTTCTTTCATCATTCCTGCCTGGAATGTTTTCCAAGCCAACAAAAGTGTTTGTGGTTTACAGAGAAGGTCTTTAATGTGAAGTTTCATGTTAGTGAAGCAGTAAAGGACTACTTCAATGTATGCTGCTTTTATTTTCTCACAAAGTGTATATGATTAATTCCTGAGCTCAGTTGAAGAGAGAGGATGCAGCTGTATTATGTGTGTGAACTTCCCTAGTGAATGAAGTATGGTTTAAGATGATTACCTATGGGAGTTTCTGCAATTACCAATAAGTTAATTTCATCATAACAGGAAAGATGAGCAGTTTCATATTTGACTATTTTTTTTCTTTAAGTTGCCTTGGCAGCATTTTCTAGATGTTCAATAAAACACTTTGCTACTAAAAATAACATGACTATTTAAGTAGGTGTTGTTCTATTGAAATGTCACGCCACTAAACCATTCTTTTTGTGATGGTAGTTATGTATCTTATCATGCCATGCTAAGGTACTTACCCATCTTCTTGTTGATAAGTAACCTTCCCTTTCCTTCTACCACTATTAATTTTTATAATAGAACCTACATTTAACCAACTTTAGGAATTCCATGTAATGAGCACATCATATACACATTGTTGATAATCTAAGGCAACTATATTAACATATCACAGCTATATTTTTCCTCTACCAAAGTAATAACTAAGCTCTTGCTATCTTTACCTGCTTTATATATGGCATTAATATGGGTCACTGTGCATGAACCTTTGCCTGCCTCCACATTATTTTATTCCTTGGTTTTAAGAATGGAAGTATGTGTGAGTATAAGATCAGGAGCACTGACCTTTGTTTTCTTAATTATTTTCAAGAGACAATAGGATTGGTTACTGTCAGCCTCTTGCCACAAAAACAAAATGAACTCTGACCAGTAGAATCTATCTAGACTTTTCTTTGTGTTATAAAAGCTGGATATGTAAAAGAAGCATAATTATTATTTAAGGTGGCACAGATCAGATTCTGCCCCAAGAAATAAAATTTCAAGGTTCCAGGCACCGATTTCTGCACCGGAGTACACGTAAGATTTTATCTGCTCTGCTTGTCATGAGTAGGGATTGTTTTAATTTTGCAGGCTGACGCTGTACTAACCTGTTCCACCAGGTAATTAGCATACATGCACTAACCTTTCTACTGTTTGCCTTTTCAAGTACCTGTTTCAGAATTTCTCAAACTGTCCTCATATACTTTGTTAAAGACAAAGACAAACAAACAAAAACAACCAGAACAGCTAAGAAATTATGTATGGTTATACATGTAGTAGTGAATATAAAATGAATTAATTTATCAACAGGTTAAAAAAAAGGTACTAAACACCTTTTTTTTAAATTTTGCATTGGTTCTCTGCAGATTGATTTTAATTGAGTTCACTAATTTCCAGTCTTTTTTTTTAAAAAAAAAAAAAATTCACTTTTTTTTTTTTTCTATATTTAGCCCAGAATGAGAATGGCATGTAAATGTAGTGCCATTAACTTTTTAAATTTTATGGATGAAAATTCTGCTTGAACAAATGTGTCGAGCTCATTGAGATCTATTGGCAAGTATAGCTATGGTGTCGGGATGACTGGTGTCTCGTGTAGGGTGCATATTGCTATAGGCTATAAGAATTCTACATTTTATTCACTTGCCAGGGCAGGCTTCACCAGTGGTGAGGCGGTACTGCAGGTGTCTTTTTCTCTCCATCTCTATCTCCCCACTCCCTCTCCATTTCTGTCTCTATCCAGTAAGTAAATCAGGCAATAAATAAACAAAAATAAAGACTTAGCTGTTGAGCTCATACAGTTACTAAGCAGTGGAGAGAACCACTTTTACTCTAGTTTTCTTAATATGTGCCAAGAAACTACTAAGTTGGCATGGATCACTACAGCCAATTAATTTATTCTTTCTTTAGAATTTCAGGTGCTTAATACAAAAATCTGTATTTTTTGGTTAAATATATTTCCCTTTTTCACAATTTTTGTCTAGACTGTATTTTACTTTGTTTTTTGAAGAGGTTATAACCTCACAGTTTGAGAAATATTATTCCAATGAAAACCTATGGAGAAAGAGGTACTTGTCTTTGGAGTGATCCTTTAATCATGACATACTAATGACATACTTTAATCATGACATACAAGTGTTCTTTCACGTAAATTTTACTTCTGATATTGGCGGGTCTTGTTTACTTACCATTCATCTACTAAAGCTTTACGTACATGTGAGACAGCGCCATTATTAATGAAATGGCATGGCAAATGTCAGTGCTTCCTTCAGAATTTCTAGTTTTTATGAAAACAGACATTTTGCTGTGGTATAACATTACTAGAATCAGTTTTATTACCAAAGTGATTTTTTTTTTTTACTAAACTACTTCTTCTTCTTCTAGCGTTTGCCACTAAACTACTAATACAATATAGCATTTGCTTGATCTTCGTTATTCTGCGATATCTTCAATTCTCATTTACCACAAAACTCTTATTTGTTAAAATAAAAGACAAAATCTCTACACCTCATTTCGGTGAACAATGGGGCAGGGATGCCACTCACCTAGAAGTACCATCCCTCTCCACCCTTGATTCCAGCTTACGGCGGACTGCTTTGTTCTGAAATTTGTTAATTTGTAAAAAGCATTTGTGAGACTGCTTAAAGCGTTTAAAAAGAAAGAATTGCTAACACATGTGTTGCTTCTAATCAGGGAGCTTATGGTCATCTAAATGATTTAGTTATTTAGTTTGTCTTTGGGTTGAAATGAATATTACTATAATGTAGGGGACTTGATGTCTACATATATTGCTGAAAGTAATCATCAACTTGAATACGTCCTATTTTATTTTCCACTTATAAAATACTGTCATATAAATTAATGGATTTTTTTTTTATCTTCAATTAAAACTTTGCTCCCTTTTGAGAAACAGAGAGAAATCCAAATGTTTTCCTATTGGTCTTTGGTAGATGCCTTCTCTATATAGATTAAAAACTTCATTTCATCCTTTATCTTTCTACATATTTTTCTTAATAATTGAAGTTGAGGACCCTGTAAATTTTTGATTTATTAGCATGCTCCAGTTTCATCTAGAATCTTAGATTTCTAAGAGATCTTAGTTTTACCGACTATTTTAAAACCCAACTTTCTGTGCATTGCAACATAAGAATTCTTTGTGGATAATCTAAAATTAGTTTATGCTTGAAAACTTTATATGTACATAGTACCATTTGATTTCCTTTGTATATAGATGAAATACTTGAAGAACTCGAATACTTTCTGAATGATTTCTTGAAATAGAAGTACCGTCTTTCCTTTTTAACTTGAATTAGCAAGTTAAAAATATTGTTTATTTGTTTTGGGCTTAGTTACTAACAGTTTTACTTTTAAAATTATAATTCCAAAACTGATATTACAGCCTTTAATCTATTACCACATAACTTATTTACTAATACAGAATGTTATGTGCTGTGTTCAATTTAAGCCCCCAAGTGCAAAGATCCAACTTTAATTCTATCAATAGGTGTTCTGTTGATTGCTCTTAAAACTTGCTTCAGTAAATTTGGGCAGGTCTGGTCACTCTACCAAGAAGAGTATAAGAGGGAGTGGTTTCGCTGATGCAGAACCGCTATCCTTTCAGAAATTATTGCACTTATTTTGTGGTTTCCAAACACATGATATTAAGTTAGAAAATATTATGTGAGTAAAAAAAAAAAGACTTTTTAATTTTTAATTATTCACTTACTACTCCACATTTTTTTTTAGATGTTATACCCAAGGATGGAGTTTAAGGTATTTTACCCTTACATTGAAGGGGGGGGAAAAAAAGTTGAACCTACATCCCATGGTCAAGATCCTTTTACTATAACCAACCAGATGCTAACTTCATGTACTAGCTACTTATCTAGCATGGCTGACTGTTCGTTCCCTAAAATTAAACATCTCCCTGAAAATAATGGTATCAGTCATAACAGTTCCGGTTAAAAATGTAAAAATGCTTCCTTCCAAAGTTTCCAACTTTTAGTGATGCTCTAGCACTGAAGTGAGAGAAACTGGGACTCTGAGTTCACTTGTCAAAGAATGACGTGTGTCACTGTCCTTGAGAATCCAAAAAAAAAGTTGTTTCCCAGTCATCTTGATAATTTTAGTGCCCTTGCCTTTCCCTGTATCCATAGAATTGAGGTAGCTTTATGTTTTAATTACTTAGCTGGAGAACATACGCTTTGTTACAATTAAGCAATAAAAGTGCTTTTGTTATCACTGTCTGAAACTCTCATTCATCCTTACGTGTGCTCCTTATAAGCTCAACTTAACTTCATTTACTCACCATAAACTGGGCTTGCTTCATTGTCTTCGTGAAGTATTTGAAATGGCGTTTCAGAGACTCCTTTTCAGCTCATGTGTTTCAACTCTGATACCTGTTTTCCAGAGTTCTTTCTCTCCTGACGGGCCACAGGTAGCGCAGCCTTGCTTGTTACACGTTTGGTTTACGGAATTGGAATGCCCTCACTGAAAGGCAGCTGCTCCTCCGAAGCTAACTCCCTGCTATGGTTCTCTCTCCTCTAACGTTGTTCCTCCCTGTTGTGTTTATTCTGAAGGCTATACAGTTAAAAATATATAGATATAGATATATATCTGCAATATAGCTGCTTTGTTTTTCCCTCTCAAAACAATATCTATTAATTGTTTTCTTAAGGGAATGTAAGGGGGGTGAGGTTTGGGATAAGGGGTTAAGGAAACTAAGATAATTCTTAACATATTGTTTGGGGAGACTGCTGAGTTGAATCTTATGACAAATCTGACTGGAGTGTTTTTCTCTTCATTTGCTGTGCTTGTGTGAACAGTGTGACACCATCGCCACAGGTCCGGGTCTGTCCTCCCCGTACGTTACCTGAAGATGGAGCTAATCTTTCCTCTGCTCGTGGCATTTTGTCGCTTATCCAGTCTTCCACTCGTAGGGCTTACCAGCAGATCTTGGATGTGCTGGATGAAAATCGCAGGTGACTGGCCGTCAGTGGCTCTTGCTGGACTGTGGTGTCTTCCTACTGTCTGCACCTTTGTTTCTTCTGAGAAGCAGTGGTTTTAAAAATAGCTTGCTTTTGCTTTCTTTTAATTTGAAACAATTGTCCAAAATTCACATTTCATCAGATTCTGTTAGCTTCTCTTTGACCAGGGAGAGTATTCAGTTACAGTACACAGGAAGCCCGGTTGTTGCTGAGGACTTATTCGAATAAGTCCTCAGCAACACCCGGTAATTTAGCTCAAAGACTTCGTTGGCCTGTTCCAAATCCTCGGTTCTATTTTGGGGTGTGCTGAGAGGCACTGTTGCAGTGAGAGGAGGATGTTGAACTGAAGTGTACTGACTTTTTTCAGTAAGTCTTTTGATTGAATTCTTTCTGATACTAATGTGATTGAGTCTGAAACATCTGAGAGGATGAGGTCAGTGTAGCTGATAGGACTTTTTTTTTTTCTCCTTAGCTAGGGACTTCTAGGCCTGCACTGAACATCCTAGGTGCTGTTAATGTTTGATAAATACTGATACTTTTCAGTATGGATAATTTATCTCATGTTTGAATATTGCCATTTTAAAATCAGTATACTTAGACATTTTTTATGAATAAAACTTTATTATTCTATTATTATTTATTATTCTTTATTCTGTTACTTCGAATATCTTTTGTTCTGTTTATCACTAAAAAGTGGTTTTGTATTTAATGAATTCAGGGAGTTGTTTTGTTTTGTTGTTGTTGTTTTGGGCACAGTATAGGAAATGTGCAGTTTGCATCTGCACACGTGTTACCTAGTGGCTTTGGGAATTGCTGCTTGAATTCTCACCATAGTTTTATTAAGACTTGACTTCTGCACTTTGAAGAATCCCCAACAAATTGAAGCTGACCTTTTCAGGAAGCCTTGTTTATTATTTTAGGGACTTGTCACATCTTCTGACTTGCTCCGAATACCTTTCTGTTGAGTGTTTTTGTTTGTTTGTTTGTTTGTTCAGCCTCACACAAGCCCCAGGTAAATACCAGGGACTTCATGAGCAAGCACTTCACTAGCCTGTTCACTACCCTGCCAGGGCTAGTCTGGCAGCATGAGCATTGCACCTAAGAGTCTAAAACTGCCAGAAAGAGGAGGATCACTTACGGCAGCAGGGAGTTTCTTATGTTATAAGAGTATGTTTATGACAGGAGAAGGAGTTTTACATAATTTCTCTCTCCAGTGAAATATTTACAGTGCCATTTTGCTCTTTGAAGCTTCAAGAATTATCTTAGGATATTTGAACACCATTAAGAGGCATCGTGGTGTTGAACACCATTAAGAGGCATCAGAAGAAAGAAAAAAAAAACAAACAAACAAACAGGGATTTGGAGGAGGTCAATCTTGGTCCACTCCCACTAGGTAACTGTCTGAATGCTGACCTCAAATGAATTATTTAGCTTCCCTGGACCTCATTGTCCTCATCTGTTTTTTGTAAAGGTGTAATGTAATGATAGCTTCTTCTAAATGGGTTCTTATAAGGAATCTCCACTCCCCTGTATTCAGGTAGGATATAGGGATAACGGCCTCAGGTTCCTTAGTATAATAAATAAAATCTTTATTTATTCATTTTTACAAAAGATAGTAATATGTAGCCTTGGCACTTAAGAACTAGTGTTTCAAAGACCTGTTTAGATTTATTCTTCATCAGCTATGCAGTTTAACTCTTCTATTGCAATAGGTCCTTAGGAGGTAATAGTGTATTAGGTCAAATCGTATCAAGTGCTATTGCAAAGAACACATCGAGGCATTAATAAGCCCTGCTGTGTTAAGTAACAGCTGAATAACACCCCCACACACACTATATTGCAGTGATCTCTCACTTCCTAAGATATACACAGTTTAATGCAGTGACATAAAATATGTGTAAAAATTAATTGAATGTTTTCTCCATACTTGGGGGGGGGGGGAATGCCTCAAGTTCTAAAGCAAAAAGCTTTTATTTCTAAGACTCTGTTAAGTTGTTTTATTCAAAATCAAGAATTTTGCCAATGTAAAATTTACTTCATATTCTCCTACTTCTGAAAAAAGGTTTTATATCTTAAATGAAGTCTTTATTTACTTATTCCCTTTTGTTGCCCTTGTGATTATTATTGTTGTCATTGTTGGATAGGACAGAGAGAAATGGAGAGAGGAGGGGAAGGCAGAGTGGGAGAGAAACAGACACCTGCTGGCCTGCTTCACCACTTGTGAAGTGACTCACCTGCAGGTGGGGAGTCGAGGACTCGAACCGGGATCCTCACACCGGTCCTTGGCTTTGCGCCACGTGCGCTTAACACGCTGCACTGCTGCCCGGCTCCCTTTTTTATTTTATTTAATTAATTAATTTATTTATTCTCTTTTTGCCCTTGTTTTATTATTGTAGTTATTATTATTGTTGTTATTGATGTTGTTGTTGTTGGATAGGACAGAAAGAAATGGAGAGAAGAGGGGAAGACAGAGAGGGGGAGAGAAAGACAGACACCTGCAGACCTGCTTCACCGCCTGTGAAGCGACTCCCCTGCAGGTGGGGAGCCCTGACTCTCCAAGTCTTTTTTTTAAAAAAAATAATTGTTAAATTTAGAATCCCTTTTTTGACAAAGAATGATCTTATTCACGTACATGAGATTTAACATTTTCATAAATTGTATTAATACTTCTTTGCTCTTGGATAAATGCCATGAGTTGAGCCTGACAGAGTTTGATTCTCTTTAGTTTTATTGGGTGCTTTCATTATTGAAAGGATTTTTTATTATACTTAAATATTTTATGACATAAATGTAGAACAAGACAATCTGAACTGTAATAAAATATAAAATAAAAATTGTCAGTTTTTATTTCTATGTAAGAATCATCTAGCATGTCCTTTCACATATAAGAAATAGGAATGTGAAATTTGGATAATGTTTTACTTGCATGATTATTGAATAATGCTGCTCAGAAAGTGTTAAGTGATGTTGTGTTCCTTGCTTTGTATATCATTTTTCCTTTCAATTTCATTCCATTTGGTTACTAAGCTAATCAGGTTTCTTGTCTTCATTTCTATACCATTACAGTAGATATATTTAAATCAGGCTAGAACAGTGTATTTGCTAGAAAGGAAGAGGGAAAAAAAAAAACTTTCTGCTTGCTTTGTTGCCTTGTTGTTATAAAGCAAATTCACAATTGCTTGATGTAAAGATTAATTTTAGTTAATACTTCAAGGGATACTGTTGAAAAGTTTATGCATTGTACATTTTATTATCTTATACGCTCTAAAGCCCAGTTCAAAATTAAGACAAATTTAAATCTTAGGGAACGCAGTAAAAAAAAAAAAGTTTACTTACCTATAGGTCTATACTGTGCATTTGGAAAACTAATAAATCAAAAACTTGCCAAAGCACGTGGGACAATCACCAGATGTTTACTTTGGTTTTAAAATATGATAAGGAGATAGCATAGTAGTTACGCAAAAAGATTTTTCAGGCCTAAGCCTCTAAAGGTTCCAGGCTTAAACCCCTTGTAATACTAAAAAAAAAAAAAAAAAAAAGTCTTGATGATGTGTCCCTTGTCTGGCCATGAGATGCACACTGCTTGCTTCTGGCCTGTGCTAGGGCTGCATCCTTCATGTCTGCCATGCAAAACTAAACTCTTTTTTTAAAAAAGAAACTTTGCCCTTTTGCAAGAATATTATTTTGATGCTGACAGATTAGTCATATTCTATATGTTTAAGTTTTATTTTTAGGAAAGATTTACCTATTTTTTTAAATATATATATAGTCCTTTTCTTTCAGAGAACTGTACAAGTTTTCAGGGACTAGATTGAGAAACAAAAACATAAATAATTTTTTTTTTTTGCAAATATCTGTATAAATGTATGACTCGGAAGACCTTGACCTACAGGACTACAGTTGAATAGTGTTGGTAATTTATAATTTGTCTTCTTTTTTTTTTTTTCCCTACCAAAGCACCATTCAGCTCTGGCTTATGGTGGTATGGGGGACTGAACCTGGGACTTCAGAGTCTCTTTGCTTAACCATGATGCTATCTACCCTCACCCTATAATTTGTCTTTTTCTAAATGTGTATGACTTGTAGTCCCCACATCAATATTTACCATCATCACAATTTCCAGGTCTTGTTTTGTTTTTTAACATTCTGTTAAGTCAGGCCACTTGTACACTCAATGCTATTATACATGTGAATGCCAACTAAGTCTTGTAGAATCTCATTCCCTTTTGTCACTTTAATTACAAATATACTGCTGACCATATCAGACGTAAAAGAGATTGTTTAATGTGTATGTAAGCATACATACAATAGAAAGCAGTGTTTAAGTTTCTGACTTTGCCAACTACCTGTCTAATATACTTTTATATTATATGTGTCGATTGCCAGTATGAGAAGACAAAATGAATTGCGTTGTGAAAGGTAACTGTATTGTTTTCTGGCTCTGCATCATGAAAAGGAAATCTGTGTGGTGGGAGATGCTGGATATATAGCACACCCTTTAAGCAGATCAGTATGACTTGGCATTGCTTAAAGCTCTAGGTAGCTTGCCACAGTGCCTCTACCTCCTCAAACACCCTCACTTCAGTGGATCATTGGGATGCAGTTCAGCAACAGTGTTACTAATGCCACAGAGTGAAATACGCTAGCAGGATTGAATGAGTTAAAATCTGACTCACACGTAGGTGACTTGTCACCGTTCTTTAACCCACAAAATAGCTGTGTAGCATGTGTGTCTCCACACTCTCCTCTCAGATTTATCTTCCACAGAGGTGACTTGTCCCAGTTCTTAGACCAACAAAATCAAAGTCTGACCTGTGTTCATCACCACCCCACCCCCCTTAAACTTCTCTGAATTATTTGTCTTCTAGGCTCTGGAAATTTTTTTAAGCACCAGTAATATTTCTAAAAAATGTACAAGATAATCATTGAAAAATTTTATGTAATTGATAGAGAATAGTCCTGTGTATTATAGCCAAAATTCCACGACTGTGCCAACTTACAGAAATATATTGCACTTTGGTATTAAATGTTTACTGAAATCAAGAATTGCCTTGATACTGAAGTTCAAGGTAAAAACTTAGCGAGACGCGCAAAATAGAACGCAGTGCTTAGTCTCCAGATGACTGGGATAAGCGGGCCTGCTTTCTCTGGCCCGCAGGTATTCCTGGTTACATCATGGAGAACTGACCAGGGATCATGTGCCACTTCTGTTTTCTGATTTTCAAAACTAACATTTGTGGGAAAGCTTACTGTATTGCCTTAAACTAATTGTCCCCTAGAGCCAAAGTTTGTACTGTGACTAAGTGAAGATCCCCACAGAGTTTTCCAGCACACCTAAGTCACCATTCCCGGCAGCCCTGTATGTCACTCCTGGTTGTCTCTCAGGTCAGGCTCACATGTTCGACAGCAATTCCCAGAATGTGCTGGAGCAAGCCCCTCAGAGCATACCTCACCTCAGCTCCAAAACTGGGACTTGCAGTTGTGCAAAGAGGAGCTGAGGATTGGAATGAAACATTAGCTCCATGAAGCTACCCGGCACTGATAGAAATTACATGGTGTGGGAGGAAAGGATTGTGGGCCACCGGAGCTGAGTGGACGTTTTTTCTGTCGTTGAGATGGAGCTATTGATAACCAGATGAGCAACCATGATCATGCAGGTGCTACTAACCGATTCTTCACACGCCGCTAAAGCTGTTGGTGGTTTTAATCTTGCTAGCCAGAAGCGAGAAATCTTACTTTTAAAGCAGTCCTCAGTCTTGATTTTCATGAATTAAAATACAAACCACCCCCACCCCTGGCTCCAAATGACTTTTTATAAATTGGTGTTCCTCTTGTCAACGTAAATAGAGATGCCCTCTATTTTTTTCCCCAATCCACTGTAAAAGGTTAAATTTATGAAAATCATAAAATGGAGGACATGTGAGATTGAGATGTTTCAAGTATTTGAAAGTTATTATATTGTATTACCGCATACAATATAATCCTATTTGACTTCTCTTTGTCTTGTTTTTTGCTTTTATTTGATCACTTCTCTGTTTCCTGACTCTTGTCTTGTGCCTTCTCCCGCCAAAACCTGCCTTAGACCTGTGTTGCGTGGTGGGTCTGCTGCCGCCACTTCTAATCCACATCATGACAACGTCAGGTAAATGTCGAGACTTTGTAATTACCAGGGTAAACAGCTGACTGCTTTGGTGTGTCACAGCACACGCTGCATGGAATAGCCTCCCCACTGTATGGTAGCTTGGATCTGTCTCCACAGTGTTGCTCTGTGAGCACATCCTTTTCTCTGAGAACAAGGAATCTAGTCATTCATTCATGACACTTGACCACCAGAGGAGAAAGGGAAAATACTTAGAGCTAAAGAGTGTCACATGAACATCTGCGATGTCTTCTTTAGATGCACTTTTAATAGCTCACAGCAGACCATACTGAAACACAGGAAAATGAGGAGATCTTTGTTTTGTGTGACTCATCCTAATGGCTGCTGGGGTTGTACACGTGCAGATGTCAGTCATCAGTCAGGTCAAGGGAAATCCGCTGTGGCAATCCAGGAGGTTAAGCATTGAGGGAAGGGGACTTTTTTCGTCTTTTTTTTTTTTTTAACCATCATTTGATGCAAGTTTTTCTCTCTTCTTCTTGCCCCATTCACACTTTCAGACCTGCTTTTCCTGACGAATTCTTTCTTCACAAGGACAGATAGAATGGCCCACACAAACACTCATGGTTCTGAAGTGCCAGAATCCCCATCTCCTTTTTCAGTGGCTGGTTGGTATTCAAAAGTGCACTAAATTTTGGAGCCAGATTTGTTTATGTAGAAATGTATTATCTGTAGCAGCTGATTTCAAACTGGCAACATTCTTTCTAATGTTGGCTCATACATTTTTTTTTTTAATGCAAGAGAAGAGGGAAACACCAGTTTCTTATTAACTCTGACTTGAAATGTTTGTAAGTTTTATCTCGTATTTTTATTATAAGTTTGTGGTACTTTTATCATTCTGTGAGAATTTTTTTTTTTTCTTCAGTGGTCCGACTTAACCTTTCTTACAGAATTTATTTATGGAGTACAGATTCTAGTTTAAAACACACTATACGTTTTCTCAGTCTTAAATTGAGTCATAGAGGTAAAGATTTTTTTTCCCCATACACTTAGATTTCCTCGCAAACGAAAGCTGCGGTTATAGATACTTAAAATGTGAGTTACTTCTGGGTATACACTATACATTACTCTGGCATTATACTTTATTCTCAGTGTGCAGCCCAGTTTCCTTTGGAGCTGCTGCTTCTACTCCCCCCACCCCCCAAGTAATCATCTGAGGCTTTGGAAAACTCATCTGAGACCTTGAGAATATAAAAGTTTTATTTTGAGGATAAAGTGGATTTTCTTCCCCACTAATCACCTCTTCATGTTCAAGAGATGATTCCAGATGTTTGCTTACTTCTCTAATACAGTTACCATCAGTATTCTAGGATATGTATTCTTTTCCCATAAAGGAAGAGGGCCAGTTAATGAGAAAGCAGGATAATTTTACTATTATAGAAACATTAAGAGTCTTTTCTTGATTATCTAGAGTGAAGGCACACCATCATTTATTGAAGCCTCAGAATTCTTCCCAGTTGTGACAGTGACATGGAGCACACTGCTTGATTATAAACTTAAAAGTTTCATTATTTTTTGGACTGCTTCAAGCAGCACTTGAAATACAAGCATTTTTCAAATAGCCTTCCTTTAACGTGACTGAAAGAAGAATATAAGTATCTCCCATCCCTTTGTGTGACAGTGGGCTTTTTGCAATGAGGACTTGCTTGAAACATCGGAATATGTGATCCATGTGTCAATTCCCTATAAATTACATAGGAGTCACTTTTTAATTCAGTTTATTTATATTCTCCTCAATCCAAAAAGTTACTGTTATTTTTACAGAGATAACTGCATAGGATTAAAATAGTGAAGCTGTAAATTGTTTGCTTCGTAAAATTTTTTAAAAAAAGGCAGGCAAGGATTCGCGTCTGTGGATAGCTTTCAGTTTATTATCAGTCATCTAAACATCAGTCCCTTTCAGAACTAGCTGCATTTGAACAAGAAATTTCTTTTTAATTGCCTTTTCTGGAGCTCGCCTTAGTGACTCAGTGTAAGGTGTACTCAACCTCTTAGTTATTGACTAAGTTATTGGCCTGGATGGATGGGTAAGATGAATGAGGTGGTCTTTTTATCTGATACTGTGAGACAGTAAAAAAATAAATAATTGGAAATGACAAGTAAAAAGTAGCAACGGCAAGAGAAGAGGCATTGAAAAGAGGGTAAGTTCTAAAGATTTTTTTTTTTTTTTGCCTCCAGGGCTGTTGCTGGGGCTCGGTGCCTGCACTACAAATCCACTGCTCCTGGAGGCTATTTTCCCCATTTTTGTTGCCATTGTTGTGGTTGTTATTGTTATAGCTGTTGTTGTAGTTGGATAGGACAGAGAGAAGGGGAAGACAGAGAGAGGGAGAGAAAGATAGACACCTGCAGGTGGGGAGCCAGAGGCTGGAACTGAGATCCTTAGGCCAGTCCTTGCACTTCGTGCCATGTGCGCTTAACTCAGTGGGGTGCCTACCATCTGGCCCTCTCCGTCCTATTTGTTAACTAAAGCTAGTTAACTTTGTGTTCCCTGTATGGGATCCACTAGAAACACATATGCAGAGCGGTTTGTGAAACATATGGGCACTATCAGATCCTAGAATGGCAGCCCCCAGATTCTCTTAGCCAAGGGTCCTCTTTAGAAATGCCAGCCCCTCAGAGTTAAAAAAAAAAAAAGTGTCTCCATATTTTTATCTTGCTATAACCTTTAGGCAGGTTTTCTTGGCATCTCTAAAACTTTTTGAGGACATTTTCCTGATATTGTAGGTAATTGTTATCTTGAGCATTTTTCTTTCCTTTATTGATAGAAGTCAATGTGGAGGGAGTTGGGCGGTAGCACAGCGGGTTAAGCTCACGTGGCACAATGTGCAAGGACTGGTGTAAGGATCCCGGTTCCAGCCCCGGATCCCCACCTACTGTAGGGGAGTCACTTCACAGGCGGTGAAGCAGGTCTGCAGGTGTCTATCTTTCTCTCCTCCTCTCTGTTTTCACCTCCTCTCTCCATTTTCTCTCTGTCCTATCCAACAACGACGACATCAAGAACAACAGCAATGATAATTACAATTTTAAAAGGGGGGGGGCAAGAAATCAGTGTGGTAAAAATATTGAACAGTTATATTGTTAAATACCAGTGTTCTACCGTTTCTCTAAATGTGCCACAAATGCATGACTTGTTGGGCGCTCTCATTTCTAGTAGGAAATTGTATTTTTATTTCTTATCTGCTAGGTATGGCATTTCAAATCTAGACACAACGCTTGAAGGAACGTCAGATGACATGACTGTGGTAGATGCAGCATCTTTACGACGACAGGTTTGTTGTCATGAACTGTGTAATTCATGAAGTGTTTTTTTTTATTATTGGTTTTCCCCCATTTTGCTTAAAACATATAAACTCCAAAAATTTCTTATTTGGCTTTTTAAATGTGGAAGAGTCACTTTGGAAACTTGGTTTTTGCATGTTTGTTTTTGTTACTGTTAAATATTTTGTTTATTTTAATGAGGTATACACACACACACCCAGAGCGTTTCTCAGCTCTGGCTTATAGTAGTGCTGGGGATTGAACCTGGAACCTTAGAACCTCAGGCATGAGTGTCTTGCATAACCACTGCGCTATCTCCCCAGCCCACTTCGGAAATTTGTGTTACCATGTTTGAGAGGTCTAACTTAAAAACTACTGCTTTCAGCTTGCAAGATATCTTTATGTACATTTTCCTCAGCTTCTGTAACAAATCTGTCGAACCAGCAACATAATTCATTTACATGCTTTGACATGTGAGCGACCCAGATTCAAGCCCCCAGCCCCAACCTGTGAGGGGAAATTCCACAAGTAGTGAAAGAGTGCAGCAGGTCTCTCTCTCTCCCTCTCTATCTCTCTCTCTCTCTCTCCCCACCTCTGTTCCTCCTTCCCTGTCAGTTTCACCACCTCTATAAAAAGAAATAAATTGTAATGTCCTGTTTGGGACTTCAGTTGCCTGTTCACTTTTTAAAAAGCACTGTCCTAGCCTCTGGACTGAAACAGACGCACACACGGGAAAGGTATACTGATGTATTGATTATGTACTCAGTGTTCCAGTTTTATCGATACCAAGAAGTTGCAGAGGAGAAATGAATGAAATCATGAATTACTTCTGAGTAAGGCTCAAGAGACTAAATATTTTAGCATAAGGGTGAGTCAGAATATTGTTGAAGGAAATATATAACATGAAGCAGATAATGCTTATTCATGTGGAGTCATGTGCAGAGATGTAGTCAAAAGCTGTATTATAAACTCCTACAAGTTCTCAGATTTTACACTTTGCCTGTTGATAAAAAGAGATTTGTCTTGTCATTTGTCACTGGACTTGCAGTTATACCAAAAGCCATATTCCCCAAAAATGTAATTAGAGTGGGTTTTAATAACAGCTACTTAACCTTTTTCTTAGAAAGAACATTGTGGTACAGGACAGAGATAAGGTTACTATAAACAAGCCACACACATGCTGTGAAACTTGAGAAGAAGCAGCAGTAATCCAGTTAGAAAAGTGTGAGGAGCAAAGCCTAACCACAGGGAGATTAGAAGGAATTTGCATTTGTGACTGTGGAAGCCCCCCGGAAAGTACTCAGTGCTTCGGAGGCTGTCTTTGCTCTGTTGTAATTTGTCCCCTCAGCAGCCTGAATTCCACCCAGTCTAGTGATGAGAAGCTCACTCAAGGCCTGCAGCCTTAGGATCCAACATGCGGCTCACTGCTAGGGCAAAACACTATAGACTTACTGCTTCGCAAGGGTTCCACTTGATAAAAAAAATTCTAATACCTCAAAAAAAAAAAAAAACACCACTTTTTAAGAATATGTATTGGATAGAGACACAGAAATTGAGAAGGAAGGGAGGGGAGAGGGAGACAGACCTGTAGCACTGTTTTACCATTTGTGAAGCTTGACCTCTGCAGGGGGAAGAGGGCTTAAACCGTAACATACCCCTTCAACCAAGTGCACTACCACCTGGCCCGCTGCTCCAAATACCACTTATTATTATTACTACTATCATTATTATTAGTGAGATGGGATTGTTTAGTGTAGTCACATTCTCCATGGGAAAGCATATACTGTTCTCATTTTGAATGGGGGGGGGGGGTTGGTGAATCTTTTTAAGTCCTTTTACTTTTATGTTTTTACTAGATTAGCTCTAAAGCAGTAAAGCTCAGCTCAGCACTGGTCACAAAGTGGAATACTTTTCCAGATTGTTAACATGGTTTTCTCAGCTCTGCCATGTCGGATTCTATGAGTCTCTCCTGTCATTCCCTCCCCCCCCCCACACACACACACACCCTATTTGGCATTCTCAGTCCTTAAAATGCTAACAATTTCAGTTTCTGAAAAGTCCATTTTCTTCATATAAGGATAGTGGTCCCTTATCCTTTCCTTTATAGAGCTCATAGTATTTCTACGTAGATACTGCTGGTGAGATTCCCTGGAATGCAGATTCTGAAGGTTTACTGGGGAACGGGGGTCTTGAGTTTAATGCCTTGTAGGGAAAAGAGCAGGCAGGTTGGCCAAGAGGGAGATAGCATAATGGTTATGTAAAAGACTTTCATGCCAGAGCCTCGGAGGTCCCAGTGCTGCACTGGGCTCAAAACAAAAGCTGTTTGTAGCCAGGTGCCTGGAATGCTCTGAGGCTGGGGTCCGGGCTTCAGACAAGGAGCAAAAGGGCCTGGGCCCATCACAGACTAGGCCTTGATGTGTCATTAGGTACATGCAGCCCCAGTGAGGAAGCATGACTTTGGTTCAAGCACTCAGCCAGCCCAGAGCTGTCCACCCAGAGAAACTGCAGCAGGAGACCCAGCCTTTCATCCGGTAGAGCGGGGGGGGGGGGGGGGGGGGGCGGGGGGGGGTGGCAGGGGGGACAGGGCCTCAGGCCACTGCGGTGGTGGTCTTTCTTACAAAGTCCTCTCAGCAGCACATAGTGTGCACCAGGAAGGCAGTTCTAGCAGGTGAAAGATGAACAGCTGAGGTTGAGTACTCAGCACTCAGCGGAGACATAAGAGAAAGCAGGAGTCCATCCTCCCTGCCATGGTGGGCTTGACTTAATGTACACACTGTTTTTTTCTATGTGAGTAGCAATAGGCAAGTTTCTGTATTTTATTACCTGTCCAACCAAGAAAGGAAGAAAAAATCTACCCTAACTTGGAAATTTGAGAAGGCTAAAGGAGGAGAGTATTTAAGTAGACTTAAGTTGTCATGGTTAACTTACACACACACACACACACACACACACACATGTGTGCGTTCGTGGACCTAGCTGAGTGCATTTGGACCCTGGTTCTAGCCGCTGCAGGGGGGAAGCTTCCAGAGTGGGGAAGCAGTACTATATGTGTCTCTCACCACTACTCTACTTCCCCTTTCTCTCTTAATTTTTCTGTCTCTGTTCAACATCAATAAAAGAAAAAAATATATTTTAAAAAAGTACATAAGACTTCTTTTAACAAATCATACTACTTCATAAGAATGTGATTTGTCTCAGTGGTCCGGGAGGTGGTGCAGTGGTAGGCTTTGGACTCTCAAGCATGAGATTCCCGAGTTTGATCCCCAGCAGCACATGTGTCAGAGTGATGTCTGGTTCTTTCTCTCTCCTCCTATCTTTCTCATAAATAAACAAAATCTTTAAAAATATATATTAAAAAGAATGTAATTGTCTCATACTATAAAGCTCTTAACTGGCATTTTTTGTTTGTTTGTTTTTGTTTTTTGTCTGTTTTGTTTTTCACTTAGATAATCAAACTAAATAGACGGCTACAACTTCTAGAAGAGGAGAACAAAGAACGCGCTAAAAGAGAAATGGTCATGTATTCAATTACTGTAGCATTCTGGCTGCTGAATAGCTGGCTCTGGTTTCGCCGCTAGAGATAACCTCAGCTCTCAAAACTATTGTCTCAACAGCTGGAAATATAAAGAATTTGCAAACTTCTTTGTTTCTGTCTTTGCGTTGTATGCCGTTTTATAGTCCATGCCCTGAAAATGTACACACACCCCCTTCCCCGTAAGGTGGGGGCAGGACTTATATTTGCAGAAAGACAGACAGACACATCCTCACTCAGCTGTATTCACTTCACCAGTTGTGCTGGAACACCTACTCAGAATGCTCCCTTTGCATGTTTTGTAAATAGAATGTAGTTTTTTTTGTTTTTTGTTTTGTTTTTTGTTTTTTTCTCTGAAGGAATTGATTTTTGCCTCAGCAGTCTGCATAACTGACTCTCTAAGTGAAAAGAGAAAGTGCATAAAGTATGGGTTTAGGAAGTAATGTGTCAAAGAAAGACAGTGACATTTCTTTTGTCCTATTTCTCAAACACAATTAGACTAAAGAATTTTATTAATAGCCATGTTTGCATCCACATTCTCACATCAGCTCTTCTGCAGTCATGGCCGGGTGTCAGGATTGATCACATCAAGCCACCCCATGTTTCCTGATCACCCTCATTAAATAATTCTTAACGATTTCAGCCATATATCAAATGTGTGTGTGTAAAATGTGCATTATTTTTATTTTAGTTTTGCAAATGGTTTTTCTATAAAGTACATTTCTACTAAGTCTGTGGATGATTAAAAAAAAAAACCTACAAAATAAGGTACAAATGTAGTGTATTTAATAAACTGTCAACTAAAACGATCGTTGTCTACTGAAAGATTTTATTTCCTCATGTTGTGCTCTGAGCTATATTCTGCATCCAGTCTTCTGTGAACCCGAGTCTTCACATACCATGTGTAAGTCACAGGTAATTCAGTAACTTAGTAGGCAATGAGAACTTCTGTGCTTTCAGCTTGGCATCTTGGTAGTGGGAGGGGCTGGTGGCACTGAGGCAGTTTTCTTGTTCAGAGTAAATATGATGTGGTTCCGATGGCAATACCTTGAGTCAGGCGTTGGTTTCAGTGTGGTTTGTAGCTAGTCTGAATGTCCAGAGAATTCATTGCACCAGTGAAACCAAGTGCTGGGAGCCTTTGGTACCCAAAGCTTTTTGTCTCATTCAGAAATGAACAGAGTTGTAGTGAAGTGTAGTAATCTCTAGCTACCTATAATCTCTTTCTACAAAGGGCACTGAGTTTAGGAAAGGCAGTTGAGGGACACCCCTTGAGTAGAGGGAGATTGGTTAGGTAGCTCTTCATCTTGGCACGGATCTAACCATTGAAGAAGGTGCGTATCTCCCACTGCAAGCCCTGTGAGGCCAGCCTCTGTCTTCTGGAAGCTGCTCATGGCTGTGAGGCAGTGCTCTGAGGACTAAGAGAAGCCAGTTCACTGCTAGTCAGAATAGTCAGGAAGCGCTTGAATGTCGGAACTGAACCTTGACATATAGAAAGGACTTGAGTATGCAGAAAATGAAGAAAAGATTCCAATTTTGGAGAGCAGAGGCAGAAGAGGATCTAGTCAGACCAGCAACACAATGATAAGCTACACTAGCGCCATACAACCAAGTACAGCAACTATCATGGGATACACCTGTTATATCCCTCACCCCAGTATGCCGCTAAACATACTCACCTCACCCCAATATGCCGTTAAACTACTTTCAGGACACCAAGGTTTGACCTTGTTTTAACTTCTAGGAACATTTTGCTAACACATTTTCCAAGTTACTGACATGAAGTAGTAAGCGATACGTTTATGAAAGTTCTTTGTTTTTGTTGTTGTTGTTTTAGTTTTGTTTCATGAACAAGAGAGAGACCAGAGCAACACTCAACTCTTATCTCTTGTCCGATGTTGGGGACCAAATCCAAGGTGTCAGGCTTGCAAGTCCTGCACTCTACTGATTGAACCATTTCCCCAACAGTAAACGTAGTCTGCTTTCAAGAGAACTTCGTTTCCTTTCTTGCATGGGTGTCTTGTTTTGCATCAATATATTTCACATTGTAATTGAAGTATTTTTTCCAGACCTCAACTTCAGAAGAATTTAATTCCCTGTAAATATTCTTTTGCTTACTGTATATTATTCAATAACATAATAATAATAATAAGTCCACAGCACTGATCTGAGTACTAAGAGGTTACTACAGATGTGCCACAAGCCCTACTCTTAAAAGAACTGGTGGACAGGGAGTCAGGCAGTAGTGCAGTGGGTTAAGCACAGGTGGCGCTAAGTGCAAGAACCAACTAAGGACCCCGGTTCGAGCCCCCGGCTCCCCACCTGCAGGAGTGTTGCTTCACAGACGGTGAAGCAGGTCTGCAGGTACCTGTCTTTCTGTCCCCCTCTCTGTCTTCTGTTCCTCCATTTCTCTCTTTCCTATCCAACAATGACGACATAAATAACAACAGCAACAACTATAACAATAATAAAAACAAGGGCAACAAAAGGGAAAATAAATATATTAAAAAAGAATTGGCAGACTAAAGGAGGAAGAGAAGCAATAAGACTTATTAAAGAATTAGACCAGTAGCAATCAAGAAAATAGCTCAACTAGGAAAACCCTGAGCTTGTATTCCTGAAATTCCTGATTCAGCCCTATCTGCTGGAGTGGTGCACTAGCCTGTGTGTGTGTGTGTGTGTGTGTGTGTGTGTGGGTCTGCAACATGGGTCTGCAACATCAGGTACAAAACTAGAGGTGACATGTCCCCCAGCCCTAATATCTAACTACAAGTGGAACACAGGTTTTAGGCACTTAGTCTATGTTAAAAGCTTCCACAAGCCTAAAATGGCAAAGAAATCACATTCTAGCTCTTCCCACTGGTTTTGCCTTTATGACCTTTTGCCCTCTGAAATGGGGGACTTTAGTTTCTGTGTCTTCCTAACCCTGTAGAGAACAGGGGCCATCTATCTCTGGGGAGATGAGAAAATGGTAGGTGCCATCAATCCACACCATTAAACCATCATCCCTACTGACCTCGAATTTGATCGTATGACCATCAGCAATTTGACACCTGGTAAACACTGAGTCTTCACTAAAAGCTGAGTATGAAGAATAAAGAGTCAGGGAAATGTAGTGGTCTTGCTTGTATCAGACCCTGTGTTAGGTACTGAATATACCAGAAGTGAAGAAAAGAATCATATCCCTGGGTCCATGGCAATTTTAATCTTGGGAGGCTTGGGGACTGAGTAAAATTTTAGAAGTAAATACAAAGAAAAATATTGGCATCTGTGACTTAGAAATGAGAAAAAGCATGTTAAAGGAGCAAGTGAAGGTAAACTTGCCTCTTTTTTTGTAATTAAAGCATCATGTAAACTTTAATGAAGAGGAAAGCCTTTATACAAAGAAAGTTCTAAAAGGAATACAAAATTCTAATAGAATATAGGATTTGAGACCCTGCTTCCCACCTGCAGAGGGCGCACTTAACAAGTAATGAAACAGGTCTGTCTGGTCTTTCTTCTTAACTCACCCTCTCTCAATTTGTTTCTTAAATTCCTCCAGGATTATCACTGGGACTTGGTACTAGCACTAGGAATCCATTGTTCCTGGTGGCCAATTTTTCCATTTTATTTGACAGTACTGACAGAAATGGAGGGGGGGGGATAAAGAGGGAGAGAAAAAAATAGACACCTGCCGACCTGCTTCACCACTCATGAAGTGTCCCCCCTGCAGATGGAAGACTTGAACCTAGATCCTTGCGTGGGTCCTTGCACTTAGTACTGTGTGCATTTAACCGGGTGCACCACCATCTGGCAAACCACCCCCCTTCAATTTCTCTGTCTTATCAAATAAAAAAATAGAAAAGGGACCAGGCAGTGGTGCACCCAGTTAAAAGCACCAACTACCATGTGGAGGAACCCTGATCCCTACCTGCAGGGGGCGTTGCTTCACAAGTGGTGAAGTGAGTCTGCAGGTGTCTTGTCTTTCTCCCTCTCCCTTCCCTCTTTTTATTTTACTAGTGACTTAATACTTATTTTAAAATTAAAAGATAACGGATATAATTCTGTACCATTCCCACCACTGGAGTTCTATATCCCCATTCCCTCCACTGGAAGCTACAGTAGTTCTCCCAAAGTTGCAGATATGGGTTGACTATTATTTCTATAACTATATAAATGTAGCCTTTTTTTTTTTTCCTCTATGGTCCTGCAAGTCACACCTCCCAAGTCACACCTACACCTATTTCTACTTCTGAGTATCCCTCCTGTCTTCCTGGGTCTTGATGGAATTGGAGTTCAGAGTCCCTAACATTTCTGCCCCTCTGGAAGTGGAGACCAAAATTCCTTATGACGTGCAGAAGGTGGGAGTTCTGGATTCTGTAATTGCTTCTCCACTGGACATGGCCATTGGCAGGTGGATCCATACCCCCAGCCTAAAACTTGTCTTTTGTTATTAGAGAAGGCCTCTGAAAAATGCTCTGACATCTGAGGGATGAACAGAAGCTTGCTTGAGGGGCCAAGTGGTGGGTGCTGCAGGTTGCAGGTGTCTTTCAAGATCTCCCCGTTCACTCTCAATTTCACCCTCTCCATTCAAAATAAGCAAAAACAAAACAAGAATTTAAAATAAACTAAATTTTAAGAAGTTTGATTGGATGGATGAGACAAGAGGTCTGGACAGAGAAGAAGGCTTGCTAAGGAAAGAAGTGAGAAAATGAATAAGGATATGATCCCTCTGCTCTTAAATCCTTGTGTAGTGCTATGCATGCACACAAATGAGGTCAGGCTGTATCGCCACAAGTTACAGTAATGGGATGTGAGGGCGATCCAGCTGTAACATCAGTCACCCCATTGATGGTCAACGTTGATTCGGCTGGTCTGGCTGGCTAGGTGGGTGACCCCTTCCTCCCCCACTGTTTCATGTGCGCCCCTCAGAAGCTGCGCACTTGGTCAGCTTGGTCAAGGAGGACGGCCTTCCCCGAATACAGGTGGACCTGTCCGGTCCAGGGCATACATGTAGCTGCGCTTCCCCTGCTAGAATCTCCAAACAAGCTCACAAGTTACAATAATAGTGGCTTGAGTGAGTGCTAACATAGCTCCTTGGAGTCATGCATCCTGTAAAGTTTTTTTTTTCTTTTGATCAAATAGGAGATATTTCAACTTAGACCTACCAGCCTTTAGAACGTGTCCGTGCATAGGAAGATTGTCTTTATATATTAATAGCTTCAGAGAGGAAGACTTATCAGTTGTTGACGCCACTGATTATCTAGGAAGTTCTAATTTAGGTATTGTAAATTATTTGTAAGACTTAAGGCTCAGTGAACATTTTGAAAAATTGCATAAGGGACTGGACTGGACAGTGGCACACCTGGTAGAGAGTACAGGCTATAATGCCCAAGGACCTAGGTTCAAGTCTCAGTTCCCTAACTGTAGGGGCAAGTTTCACAAGTGGCTATGGCTATGAAGCAGGTGTTTCTCGATCTCCCCTTCTCAATTTCTGTCTATCCAAAATAAAATAAAAAAAAAATATATGAGTAACTAAAAGTTGTGTGTATATATACAATGGGATACTACTCAGCTGTTAAAAATGTTGGAGTCTCCTTCACCTCACCTTAGATCCATCAAGCTCCACTTGAAGGAAGAATGTTAAGCCAAAGAAAGATAAGCCAAAAAGAGAAGGCTGAATACCAGATGATCTCACTCAGTGGCAGAACTTAAAGACGTAAGAGGAAAACACAAAGTAAAACCACTGCACCGAAGCAAAAGACTCTGGGAAAGTCAGGGCAGGGACAGGTGCTGAGATGGGGCTTTGAGGTACTGGTGCATGATGCTGGAAAAGCACTGTAATGGGGGTAAGGGTGTTTTGCAGACACCTATTGTGGGGAGATGAGAAACTGTAGCCGTGTGTCAACAACTATAAACCATTAACCCCCCAACAGAAGAAAAATGATAACATTGAATAAGAGGCTGGCAAGATCATGTGGATAATCCTTCTTTGTCATGTGCATGATCCAAATCAAACCCAGGGCTCTGGAGGAAGTCTCAGTGCTGTGGTATATGGTTCCCTCTGTCCTTTGGACTCTTGTCACTACCTGGAAAAAAAAAAAAGCCAGCTCAAAGTAGTGAAGCCCCAGGGACCATGATGAAAAGCTTGAATAAAATGCAGATATTATTTTCCAGACATTATAAATTCACTGCTCCCGGCAGCCATTTTATTTGATTTTATTGGATAGGACAGAGAAAAATTGAGAGGGGGAGGAGGAGATAGAGAGAGAGAGATACCTGTAGACCTGTTTCACCGCTTGTGAAGAGTCCCCCATGGGGGACTCTGCATGGGGGTAGCCGATGGCTTGAACCTGGATCTTTGTGTGGGTCCTTGTGTGTTTAACATGGTGCGCCACCCACTGCCCAGCCCCCAAAATGCAGAAATCTTTACATTCAGAAAACTGAATTTTTAGTCTTGTCTATTCTGACTAAATATCACTGCTTGGCTGTTCTGCCTTCTAAAGATTAGTATATATCAGCTTTTGAAAGAGTGATGATTTTTCTTTACTATTGTGAAAAATACAAACATGGAAAAATAAACAGTATGAATTGTCATATGTATTTAAGAGAAGTATTTCTTAATATATATATATATATATATATATAAAACAGTTCTTAAGTATATAATAAATATAACAGTGTTCTCCATTGCTTCATTTTTTTTTCCACTGAAGAAATTTTGAACAGAACATTTCTCCAAAAGCACAAATATGCATTTCTTTTTTAAAAGATAATATTTTCCTTTATAAACATAAAACTATTATCAAACCTGAAATGTAACCATTCCCTAATGTCACCCAAACCAGACTTGTCCACGTTTTCCCAACGACCCTGAGCCAGGGCCGCGTGATGTATTTCATTGAATCCTTCATTTTGCTAGTGTAGATTACTGCCCTCAGTCCATCAAACTATGAATTGTTCCCATTTCATTTCTTGAAGATGAGACTCCCTTCTCTTCATTGTTTTACCTGTGGGGTTTTTCTTTCTTTCTTTTTTTTTTTTTTTTTTTGCCACCAGTTATTGCTGGAGCTCAGTGCTGGCACTATGAATCCATTGCTCCTAGCAGTCATTTTTTTCCTTTTTTTTAATTTATTTATTTTTTGATAGGACAGAGAGAAATTGAAATGTGGGCAAGGGGAGAAAGGGGGGAGACAGAGAGAGGGAGAGACCTGCAGCCCTGCTTCACCACTCGTGAAGCAAACCCCCCTGCAGGTGGGGATTGGGAACTTGAACCTGGGTTCTTGCACTTCGTTAATATGTGTGCTTAACTGGGTGCACCACTGCCCAGCCCTTGGGATTTTTTTAAAATTATCTTTATTTTATTTATTGGCTAGAAACAGCCAGAAATCAAGAGGAAAGGGGTTGATTGAGAGGGAGAAAGACAGACACCTGCAACACTGCTTCACCATTCGCAAAGCTTTCCCCCTGCAGGTGGGGACTGGGGGCTTGAACCTGGGTCCTTGCTCATTGCAACATGTGCGCTCAACCAGTTGCGCCACCACCTGGCCCCAGGATTTTTCTTTATGTTCTCTTACCCTAGATTTCCTATAAACTGGAAATTAGGCCTCAAGACTTTATTACACTCCAGTTCTATATTTATTATTAAGTATAAAGAAACACGGTGGAAAAGGTTCCAGGAAATTTCTATTCTTTAACTTCCCTTCTCCCTTTCATGTCCCCTTTCCCTTTCTGCCTCCCTCCAAATAAGAGTACAAAGTTAGAAACATTTTAATGTACATAAAACTTTAAAGCTTCTGTCTACTTCTCCCAAGGTTCACCACTAAAGTTTTTTCTTTCTATGACAAAGTATTAGCATTGACCAGCAAGCATTCAATGTGTGTGTGTGGGGGGGGGAGCGGGGAGGAGTTTCTTTTTTAAACACCTTAAAGGTAATTTTAAAAATAAGGGTTTAACTAAAATGACTCATATAGCTTCCTCGATAATGTTCTATAGTTGGGCTTCGAAATTCTTCATGCCTCAAATGTAATTTTCATGTGATTGAAAATGCTGATATTTCCATTTTATTGCCAGTGAGCTACACATATCGATTTCTTCGCTTAGAAACACCACACAAACATCCCAGGAAGCCAATGAGTATCTGGCTGAGCCCAAACAGGACCTCAAAGATTCCCACGAGCAGGAGGCCTAAATACACTGACAAGTGGACCATTTTATATCTGTTGTCTTCTGCGTCCGAGTCCCAGTTCAATATTTTCCCTTGGCCAGCTGTGATGTTGTTACTGATGTCATTGTTGGAACCAGTAAAAGGTGTACAAGTTTCATTGAAGAACCACTGTAGATCGAAGGATTCTGGATCAAAAGAACTGGAAAATGAAAGAAATGATAAGATAAGGTAGTTGGGAATATCACTGGCCATCCAAACAACACAGCACTGATTCCAGAAATGGACTAGGTGGTAAAAGAAAGTTCTGTGGGAGTATCATGCTGAAAACTAGCTAAAATCAGGGTTTCTGAGCATGCAATAACCATAAAACCTTTATTCATCATATCATTCAGCAAACATAGCACCCAGCTCTAAGAAGTGGTTGCTTTTCTGTGCCAGAAATGAGTATCAACAGTTTTCTGTGGTTTGGGATATTTATGCAGATGTCTCACTGTTGAATAGCTACTCATAAATTAGGAGCTAAAGGCTTGTCCCATCAAGAAACTCAATTCTCAGTGCACAATTACTGTGTATTGGTGGGGAGATAGAATAAGGATTATGTAAAAAAAACTTATTTCCATGAGGTCCCAGAATTTTGGATTCAAACCTTGCACAAGTCAGAGGTGAGCAGAGCTCTGATAAACTTAAAAAAAAAACAAAAACAGGGAGTTGGGCGGTAGCACAGCGGGTTGAGCGAACGTGGCACAAAGCACAAGGACCCGTGTAAGAATCCCGGCTGGAGCCCCTGTTCCCCATCTGCAGAGGAGTCGCTTCACTGTCAGTGAAGCAGGTCTGCAGGTGTCTATCTTTCTCTCCCTCTCTCTGTCTTCCCCTCCTCTCTCCATTTCTCTTTGTGCTATCCAACAACGACAACAACAAGAATAAGTACAATAATAAAGGCAACAACAAAGGCAACAAAAGGGAATAAATAAATAAATAAATAAATAAATAATAAAATAAGACCACACCTACAAAACAGTCTGGGGAGTTGGGCAATAGCGCTGCCTCTTTTTTTTTTTTTCTTTTCCTCCTCCAGGGTTATTGCTGGGCTCGGTGCCTGCACCATGAATCCACCGCTCCTGGAGGCCATTTCCCCCCCCCCTTTTGTTGCCCTTGTTGTAGCTTCGTTGTGGTTATTATTATTGCCCTTGTTGACGCAATTCGTTGTTGGATAGGACAGAGAGAAATGGAGAGAGGAGGGGAAGACAGAGAGGGGGAGAGAAAGATAGACACCTGCAGACCTGCTTCACCGCCTGTGAAGTGACTCCCCTGCAGGTGGGGAGCCAGGGGCTCGAACCGGGATCCTTACGCCGGTCCCTGCGCTTTGCGCCACATACGCTTAACCCACTGCGCCACCGCCATACCCCCAGCGCTGCCTGTTAAGCGCAGGTGGGGCAAAGCACAAGGACCAGCATAAGGAGCCCTGTTCAAGCCCCGGGCTCCCCACCTGCAAGGGAGTCTTTTCAAAAGCCGTGAAGTAGGTCCGTAGGTGTCTGTCTTTCTCTTCCCTCTCTCTGTCTTCCCCTCCCCTCTCTATTTCTTTCTGTCCTATCCAACAATGACAACATCAATAATTACAAGGGCAACAAAAGGGAGTAAGAAAATAAATAAAAATTATTTTTTAAAAAGTCTGAAGAGTGATGCCTCCATTTCTATGAGATTGTGTCTGTCAAGATTACTGGGTCAGGATCTCTCATGATCCATCCCAGTTGTTTCATCCAAGAGAAACATGGCACAATGTCAACACCACTCTATTCTCATCTAACTGGCTGCAGCTGTGTCTGTAAGTATGCCAGACATGCAAATCAGGTCACTCATCTTAACTTTCTTCTTTTTTTTTCTTTCTACTTTCTTTTATTTGACAGGACAGAGAAGAAGAGAAGAGGAGAGGTAAGAGATGGAGAGAGAAAGATAGATACCTGCAGACCTGCTTCACAGCTCACAAAGCATCCCTCCTGCAAGTGGAGAGTTGGGGATCAAACCCGGGCCCTTGCGCACAGTGATATGTGCGCTTAACCACCCCCCACCCCGGGCTCTGCACTCACCTTAAATTTCCTAAGGAGAATTCGCAGTTGGCAGCACCATTGATGTGAGAGTTACAGATGAGCGGGCCTTGGAGGAGGGCGATGAGAGACACCAGCATGCAGTACACAGCTCCGATGATGGTGATCACATTCAGAATGGATGAGAGAAACATCTAGGTGGGAAACCAAGGCATGTGAGTGCACATTCTGGGTCTGGTTCAGGTCTAAGTAGCCTGTATCATGCTCTTTTCCCCATTTCGTGGGGGATAGGGTGTTTTTAATAGTTTACAGTAGAGGCAGTGATACATAGGCACCCAGGATAGGTGTCTAGGTGCCTTAGAGACACTCACTCCCTCAACCTCAGGCATGCTCCCCCATCACAGACCAGGACTCCAGTGTCCCTTCTTCCCATCCTTTCCCCACCTTCCCCAGAGTCCTTCGCTTTGGTGCAATACACCACATCCAGTCCAAGTTTCACCTTGTATATTCCATTAATGTCCTTGCTTTTTAAGCTCCTCCTATGAGTGAGTGGGAAACAGTCTGGAGATTCATCAGAATGTTAGAAATGGACCTATTTTATGACCTGGAAAACCCTCTCCTGGGATATACCCAGGGAAAACAAACCTATCAGAAAAGACCCGTGCACACCTATGTTCATAGCAGCATAATTTGTAGTATCCCAAACCTGGAAGCAAGCTAGATGTCCCGTGACAGATGAATAACTAAGAAAGTTGTGGTATACTATAGATTACTATATAACTATTTAAAAAACGATGAAGCCATCTCCTTTGCAATATCTTGGTCAGAGCTGAGTCGTCTTTTTAATCAACTGTTACCCTGAAGTCTGATGTCTTAAAGATTACTGGGTGGTTGTGGAGGAGGAAAGGAGACAGCGGACAAAATCAGTGCCACTTGACTAGACTGTTGGGCTTGCCACCACGTCTGGGAAAAATGAAACTCGGATCTCTCTAAGAACTGTCCTTTCTAATGGATCACTGAGTTCGGTGATCGCTGGGAAGCCAGAGACGACCCGAACTGCCCCTGCGGCTCCAGACAGACTATGACCCACATAGTCAACGACTGCCACCTCTCCAGATTCAAAGGAGGTCTCGAAACTTTACATCAGGCTCAACCTGATGCTGTTGACTGGCTACGGAAGAAGGGCAAACGCTAGAAGAAGAAGAACTGAGATCGGCTTCCCCCACATGTTATGTCCCCTTCTTGCCTCACAGAACCCTGGCTTGAATGAATCATCCACAATGTCATGTCTGGTCCCTAGACTAGAAGATCTTGAGCCTGTGCTTGGTCAGTGGCTGTCAGGGGCCAGATTGCAGATTGCAGTGATCAATCCACTGTGTAGGGTTAGATCCTCTCTCAGCCTCAGCACCACAGATATTTGGGCTTCCTTGCTTTGAAGGCCTTTCCTGTACGTTACAGGATGCTTAGCAGCATCCCTGGCCTCTGCTCCCTAGAGGGTAGCCATCCCCTCAGCCTCACTCCAGTCGTGACCACCAAAACTGTCTGCAGGCATTGCTAAACATCCCCTAGTTGGGAAGGCGCAAAATGATTGTCAATGAGGACCAATGAATGAGAGCCACAGAAAGCAGAAAAAAAAAAAAAAAAAGTAGGAATGTAATTGACCCAAAAGAAAGCTAGGCTTGTTTCCTATGTTTCAGTGAAGTTGTTTGTGAATGATGATGAGGATTGTTTTAATCTTCAGAAATGAAAGCAACCTTCCTCTCTGATGGGATGCCATTACATCTCCTCAAGGGCTCCATATGTTGTTCTCTTCAGCCCCGCCCTCAATGAGTTTGGGCAGGAGCAGTGTCTACCTAGGTAGTATGTGTCATGGACCACCAGGCATTTCATAAGTCATCTCCTGTATTCCTTTCAATAACCCTAAGATACAGATATTACTATTCCTATTTTATGAGTGAGAAACCTGCAGTTCAGGAAGACTAGCAAAATTGTAGGACTTTCAGGATTGGGGAAAAAAAAAGAGAGCTCAAATTTACTACAACAGAATCATTCCAGTCAGAAGCAGAGAACAATAGATTTGGAGTTGAATTCAAATCCCCATACTTCCATTCTGCTCTGTCCTGGGCAGGTTAATTTGTTCATCAGAAAGTGCCATCCACCATGATCATATTTTGCCCATGTATTATTTCTGACCTCCCATCACTCTAGAGTGGCCGGGCTTTAGAAAGTGATTCCAGAGTTGGTAACAGCAGCTCACCTGGGAGAGTGCACCTGCTTGGTGACCTAGATTCAAGCCTGGCCTCCACCACATTGGAGGAAGCTTCAAGGCTATGTTACTTTTCTCACTCTACCACTCTATATGAAAAATAAATGTTGGTTTGGAGCAATGCAACCCTAACAACAACAAAAACAACAGAAAATAAAAATTTAAAAGGGGGGAGTTGGACAAGTGCTTGTGGTGCAAAGTGCAAGGACTGGCATAAGGATCCAGGTTCGAGCCCCCAGCTCCCCACCTGCAGGGGGGTTGCTTCACGGGCGGTGAAGCAGGTCTGCAAGTGTCTATCTTTCTCTCTCCCTCTCTGTTTTCCCTCCTTTCTCTATTTCTCTCTGTCCTATCCAGCAACGACGACATCAATACCAACAGCAACTACAACAACAATAACAAAAAAAAGGGCAACAAAAAGGGGGGGAAGAAAAATTTTTTAAAAATTTAAAGGAAGGAAGGGATTCCAGGCACTTGAATTTCACTTAGAGTGAGTTCATCAAAGTCACTTAGAGTGACTCATTAAAACTAAAGTGTTCAGAAACAAAGCTGGAGTAGAGGGAAAAAATAAGGATCAGGTAAAGCCTGGCAAGGTGAAATGATCCCCTTCCTTCCAAGACTGACCTTTGTCATTTTCATGATGCTTTCATCTTATCTGTACCCGGAAGATGAAAGGTGTGACAAATGCCAGTCCTTCCACTACTGCCATCGAGATAAGGGTCCGAGAACTCTATTGCATCTTTCTGGTACAAACTTTCACTTTTAATTAGATAGCCAACTCCACTGTTAGCAGCGTGAGCCATATCACATCGTACTCCGTAAACCCCAGAAGCTCCTGTGACTTCTCGGCCAGTGTGTAATCAGCTGCACATTGCTGCAGCATGAATTTCAGGTTTTTTTTTTTTTTTAAAGATTTTCTTATTTTTCTTTATGTGAAAGACAGGAGGAGAGAAAAAGAACCAGACATCACTCTGGCACATGTGCTGCTGGGGATCCAACTCGGGACCTCATGCTTGAGAGCCCAAAGCTTTATTACTGCGCCACCTCCCGGACCACAATTTCAGTCATTTTCAAGGCTGCAGTCAGAGGAGCAGCACCTGCCGGTATGGTAAACCCACCACCTGCTTGAAATAAGTGACTTAATTCTCAATTCCTTGTGTCTCCCAAAGAGAGAGCTTTGAAGCCAGCATTAAAAAGTTGATTTTCCGTGCAAGAATGTATGCAGGAGAAAAAGACTTAGTGGTGATTAGATGTGAGTGAATAATAGGTATTTGGAGTACTACTGAATTTAGGGATTCCAAAAGAGCTCAGCGTGACTATCTCAAGATAGTTCAGACTGTAAGACTGACAGAATACAAAGTCAAATTCTTCACTGTTAACACAATAAGGAAAAAAAGTGAGAAGGAAGAGAACTAAGTTCTAATATATACTGAATAGCTACAATATGAGGAGCAAAAAATCAAAGGCTGGGGAAACAGCCTAATGGTTATGCAAATGACTTTTCAGCCAGAGGTTCTGAGCTCTCAGGTTGAATCTCCAATACCAGTATAAACCAGAGCGCAGCAGTGCTCTGGGGGGGGGGGGGGGGAGTGTCAACCACAAATAATCAACATAAATAACTCTAGATAAATATACATCAGGGTCAGGGAAAAGGTAACTCCAGAATAGATACATGTTTTCTAACTAACTGATGGAGAGAGAGATGTATTCTCTTTCCAACGAACAGTAGTTCTCGCCCTGGGTGAGACATTAGACTCACCTGACTTGTTTTTGAAAAACACTAATGCAGAACTCTGTGTCGCACCAGGCCTTGGGATATTAAGATCTGCCTGGGTGCCTGTAATGTTCCCATAAAACTGAGCACCACTGCTTTAATACCTCCAGCTCAGCCAGGACGATTTCCTGTGACTATTTGTTCATTGATCTGCTTCCTTCCTTTAAGAATTGTAAGAGTTCTCTGTGTTACTTAATAACACATTCATGCCTTGAATAATGTGACACTGTGAATTTTGGAGTATGGACTTGGATAGAAATCCACTTACTCACTGTGCTACACAAGCAAGTTGTTTGCTTGCTCTGAGGATCAATTTTTTCCAGTCAATAAAATCGGGATCATAATATTTCCCACCTAAGGAACTTGAGGTGAATGAAATAAGATAACATTTGCAGTGTTCTGAGCATGGAGACATTAATTTATTTTAACGTTCTAACTTTATACATGTAGGTATGTGCTAGTTGCCTGGAAAAAAATATCTGGCATCTCCTTTCACTTAACTGGATGGTAATTATCATTCTGATCCTATGGAATCAATCTTTCATATGCATGAGAGTCCCAAGGGAGGGCACATCCTCCTTAAATATGTTAAACACACCCTTAAGCTGACAAGTAATTGAGTGTTCTGAAATTCTTGACAGCTCTCAGTGTGTAGTAATTCTATTTTTTATTTAAAAAAAAGTTTAGATTGGCAAGAAAGAAAAAAAAAGCTGAAGACTGAAGCAAGGACTGAAGGCTAGCTTCAAAGAGGCATTTAGATTGAAACCAAAACTGTAGGAAGAAAAGCTTGCTGTCCAGATACTTTCATGGAATCCTTCCAAATGGAATGTTTCTAAGACCTAGTCCCACCACTGGGGGGCAGCCATGATGAGATTCTGGAGATGCTTCTGACTCCAGTGGCCGAGTCAGGTGCCAGTACCAGTACCCGAGTCAGGTGCCAGTACCAGTACCTGTGCTTGCACTCCTCCCAGACCAGCAGCCCATACTCACTCCGACTCTGTTGTTGCAGCAAGCTCGTTTTCTTGCTGACAAAGCCATTGTGGTTGCTGGAATAGCCTGGAAATGACATCAACAGGAAAGAAGCACATTATTACTTCTCAGCAGACGAAAAAGCAATTATCTCCCTCTTGGTGGGTAATCCAGGCTCAAGAGAACAAAAGGGAAATTTCACAATGCCCTTCATGTTATAAACCTTGGACTTCCCATTCCACCAGGAAGGAGTAAGGGGGGAAGGGAGAGAGATTTTTTTTTAGGACAGCAGTTTGAAACTCTTCCATTTCTTCTGTCTGTTTCTTCCAAGTTATCTCTAGAGACCTAGATTTTAAATAGATGGGAATAATTTATTCATTATTCATTTCCAAGAGTTGTTTTTGAAAGGGTTGGCTGCTGCAGCTAAAATTCAGTTTTCTTTCTTGGTTCCTATAATCAGCAGTCACTTATGTACTCACTCCCCCAAATCTTGTGAGTTAGCCTGGCAAGCATCCAGAAGAGAGATTGATGGTTTTGTTTACCTGACAGTTGGGAACAAGGAATTGTATCTCCACCCTCTCCTACTTCCATAACTTCCCTTTTAAAGACTCCACCCACTTACTCTTCTCCCAAGTTTACAACCTGAGAATTATTTTTGATTCTATATTCTCCTTTCTCCTCCTCTATCCATGACATGGAATGACCTCCCTTTGCTTAATTTTCACGAAGTATGTACATAGCACTCTCTGTGACATTAAAATTAAAGTTAACATGGGTAAATCATTCATTTTCCTTTATTGACATAAATTCTGTCAAAATTCTTTCGGGCTAATGTATTTCAGGTATGGTGAATAGTTTATAGTCTTCTTCCATGCCAAGGAGTTTTATAAAGTAACAATGTGAATCCTTATCCAGATGATCTCATCCAATATTACCACATCTTGGTCCCTTTGTTCTGAATAACTTGATAATTTATGGTATTTCAAACATTTTGCCTAGTCTGAGCTGAGGGACTCTCTAATTAATGCCTATTAAAACATAACTCTGTGTGTGTGTGTACTATAAATATTCCAAATAATCAGCTCTGAAAATAAGAAATAAGAATAAGAAAGACTATCTCTCTAATTCCTAAGCATATTTGGGAGCCTAAGAATTGTTTTGTTTTTTTGTGTGTGTGTGAAATTTCAAAGTATTACTGGTATTTTTGTCCTTAACAATAAAATAAATAGCATCGTTTTTACTTACAGAAACTCATACTTTTCTCCAGTTCTAGATGGCATACAGTTAGACCAGTGAAAAGCAAAGAGTATTAGACCATAAGAACTTGGTTATGGAATTGAGACTTTTAAAATACCTCTAAGAACTTGAACATGAGAACAGCATACAAAGTCACTTTTCATCATAAACATAAAATCATATTTTTAAAAATGCTATGATCACTATGTTCTTTTATTTATTCTCTTTTGTTGTCCTTGTTGGTTTATAGTTGTAGTTATTACTGTTGTTGTTGTTGTTGGATAGGACAGAGAGAAATGGAGACAGGAGGGGAAAACAGAAAGGTGGAGAGAAAGATAGACACCTGCAGACCTGCTTCACCGCCTGTGAAGCGACTCCCCTGCAGGTGGGGAGCCTGGGGCTCCAACCAGGATCCTTATGCCGGTCCTTGCGCTTTGCACCACTTGGGCTTAACCCGCTGCGCTACCACCTACTCAATATGCTGTAGTAAGCACTTAGCAATTTGTTTTGTTTGACATAGATAATGGGTGAGTCATTATTATGTAATATGTGAATTCAATAAAAAGATTAATATCAGACTTCAGTTAATCCCACAGAAAGTAAAATAATCTCTACTGTAGATGACATATTTCAAGTCCTTTCGTCATACTTGGAAAAGTATCTAGTATTGATTTTTCCGCTAAGAAGATAATAGTTAATGGTAATTAATTTTACAAATATTTTACTTACTCTTAGTCATAGTTCCAAAGATGAAAATACCAGCACTGTGTTAGATAAATCCTAAAACCATAAAATCAGTGAACTGCGTGAAATAATCATGAATTTCATCATTTTTACTGTTAGCTACTTCCTGCATGCTTCCCTCCTTTTAAAAGCAATATGATTTAAAATGTTAACAATTGTGGAAAGCCTTTAGGGAATGATACAGGTGCTTAGCTCAGCGACTTCTTCTTGATTAATGTTTGTGTACTTACAAGTGTATTGAGAGTTTAGCACTTTGAACTAGCCAGCATTTGGATAGGTGTGAAGGACACCATTCCTTTTGGAAAGAGAATCTTTCCTGTTCTATAAGTAATGGGGCAGCATAAAAATAGACCTGTATTCTGACCCCTTCTGTGACCTGCTGGTTTGCATGTGAGTCTAGTCGAGAGTGTGAAGCTCCATCTGGAAAGTGCTTATTGCACTTTAGAAAGAATTATGTCTAGTTGAACGGCATTCTCCAGTAAGAAGCAATAAAGATGGTACGGTGATAACCTTCCTTAATATTGACTGAAAGTGGTGAGATAAATTTAGTCATGGAACAAGGAAGTCCAGATTCCCTAGAACTGCTTCACAGAACTATACATACCCTCTTTGTTTCTGTGTTGTGGTCATTTAATGAAAGATTCAGTTACAAATGTTATCCTTCCTGTCTTCCAATCTGAGACAAGTATTGAAATTATGGTGTTAATTCTGGTGGAAAGCAGGGTTTAGGAGTCAGGTAAATCTGAAATTGAGTTTCACATCTACAATTAGCATTCCTAAGCTTTTGTTTGCTGGTCTGTTAAAAGAACAAACAATAGCAACAACTCCATTTGTTACAGAGATTACATGAGTAAGAATATAAAGTGTGAGCCCAGATGTTTGTACCTGTGCCTTTCTTTCTCTTTTTACCACTTGTCCCCACCCCTCCAAAGGGGTGTATTTTACTACAGCTGCTCCCAGCTCCCCCTTCAATGCTAACACACACACACACACACACACACACACACACACACACACACACACACTGTGATGAAGTATATCTAAAGCTGCAAGCTTTGCTGTAAATGAATTGTTTTAACATGGGAACTTTTGGGAACTTCATGGAAATCACAAAAGGAAGCCGCTCTGGCTCCTGGTCTAAGTTGATGCAAAAGAAACAAACTCAAGTTGGTAGCAGCCTCAGGAAGGGCAGGAAAGAGACATAAGAATTTGCTGTGGCATCACTACCCACCAGTGTGTATTCTCTCAGTCAGGAAGACAACTTGTATGGCTGTTTAAATAAACAGACCTGAACTTTCTCAAAAGTTTCCTTGAAGTAAATCTGCTGAAATAGGGTACATAATTGCTTATGAAATGAAAGAAAAAATAAACTATCAATTTTGAGGATATGCTTCTTAGGGTGGTATTTCGATGAAAGAATGATCTCAAATTCAATGTGCAGGCTAGAGGAGCAATTTTTATTTAAATTTTAATATGTAGTGACCCAGAAGCTGACATGTAAACATGGAGCTAAGTAACCAGTTCTATTGAAATATAAGCGCGCGCGTATACACACACACACACACACACACACACACACACACAGAGAGAGAGAGAGAGAGAGAGAGAGAGAAAGGTTTCTCTAGCATTGACCAAATACCTTACTGGGTAGCATCCACAAAGCAAACAAAAGTTAAGTTACCAAATAGCAATTTTTTCAAATTTCAGCATCTCTACTCCCATTGGAAACCACAGAATTATTGATTATTATTATTATTAATTTTATTTTACCAAAGCACTGCTCAGCTCTGGCATTGAACCTCAGACCTGGGAGCCTCAAGCACAAGAGTCTAGAATAAGTGTTTTGTTAAAAATATATTGAATACAGAACTAGAACTGAGATATTCTGCTAGGTGCAAAAGCAAGTGTGTATCCTACCATGTGGGTCCTACCCTGACCTACCACATCAGAATTCCCAAAGACAAGGCCCATAAACCCAACTCTGGTTCTCACGGCTCAGGCAATTCACGATCAGGCCCAGTGGGAATTGTATTTATTTTAATGAGAGAGATAAAGAGAGGAAGACACAGGGAATGTACCAGAGCACTGCTCAGCTCTGGCTTCTGGAGGTGCTGGAGATAGAGCCTGAGAGTCTGAGCCTCAGGCATGAAAGTTTTTTGCAGAACCATTATGCTCTCTGCCCACTCAGATATTCAATATTATACTGCTCTGTCGCAGATATTATCAAAGATGGGTCCTTTAATAATTATTGATTTTAATATTAAATAAGCACTGTGTAGTTTTGGATTCCACACTGGCTGAGTCGAAAAGACTCTGAGAGCCAGGGTTACAAGTTCCAAATCTCTTAGGTCAGCTCCCTTTGCTACAGGTAACGTCATAATTTCACTACCCATCACTATGATTTAAAATAATGGCTGTGCATAAAGTGTGAGCACATCCATCCCCACTGCCTACTGGGGAGACTTGAGGACTGATAATGACAAAGGACAATTGAGAGAATGAATCTAAAAGGGACTGACACCACAAAGTCTGGAAGAACAACCTTACAAGAGGAGAGAGAGGGTGCGTAAGGAATGACTCAGTCAATGCTGATCATTTCATTATTACTGTCTGTGCCCAGGATCCCTGGCCTGTACCATAGTCTGTCTAAATTGCCATTCTTGGCTTATGATAGATGTAAATTAATACTCAACCACTACTCCTCATCAGATCCGAACTGAGCCCCAACTCACAACCAAAGCTGAGTGGTCCTTAGGAGTCTGGTAAAATAGGCCTTTCTTCGTCTCAAGCCAAATATACAGTACTCACCATCAAACCTGCTCCTATGATTCCGGGGAACCACCACTCAAAGCAAGAGATGGGATCTTTAGAATATTCATCTCCATCAACTAACTTGACCACCAGAGGAATGCAGTTGAGAATGACTCCAGCCAGAATTAGAACCAGCAGACTGATGCCATTGCAGGAGGTCCAGCCTTCACAGCAGGTCATGGTTGTACCCTGGTTCACAGAGCCTGTCTGAATAGATGTGTTGTGTGGCGATGTCCTGCTTTTTTATCCCAGGCTTTCTAGTTAAAGTTTAGCAACTATGAAAAATGGATTGCGGGAAGTAGTTCAGAGTCCAATAGGGCAGGGTGTTTTTATGAGGACTACTAAATAAACAAGGATAATTTTATATTATTATGAGATGGGGAAAGGAAGACAGAAAAAAAATCTGTACTTTTTGTTATCAAAATGTATGTATAAAAAGAGGGAGATGTAGACAAAACAGAATAAGTTTAAGATGTATTTCTTTTAAAAAGTATCTTATTTATTTATTTATTGGATAGAGACTGAGAGAAATTGAGAGGGAAGGGGGAGATATGGAGGAACAAAAAAAGAGACACCTGCAGACCTTCTTCACCACTTTTGAAGCTTCTACCCTGCAGGTGGGGACCAGGGTCTTGAACCCATGTCCTTGAACATTGTAATAAATGTGCTTTACTTAGTGTGCCACAACTTGATCCCCAAGTGCTTCTTTAGTGTTTTTTGTTAGGAAGTGAAAACAAAGATGTCCATTAGCTATGCCAACTATATTTTCTAAAGATGTTATAATGATACTATTACTAACCATGACATCTCCTTCCTTATTGTTCAAGTGTTGAATAAGACAATGAAAGTGTACATGGAATTGAGAGAAAAGCATTTCCTCTGCTGAAAGTAAAGAGTCGTGATGGGGCAGAATATTAAGATTCCACATCAGACTGCATATACACAAAGTTAAATCTTTGCATAACTGTTATGCTATTTCCCCCACCCCAAAGATTTTCATGTATACTAATAGGTCCCTGAACTGACAAAAGGCCTTTTGTTCATGGTAGTTACTGAGAAAACCAGACTGACACACACCAACCATCTTTATGCTGGCTTCCACAATTTGAAATATAATTAAGAACATTTCTTATTGAGTGAGTAAAAGACCAGAACAGTGCTTTGTGGGAGTGTGGGAGGCCAACCCCAGGAGCTCACATCTGCCAAGTCACCTGCTGAGTCACTACCCTGACCTCCCAGCTTCTGCAATTTTAGAGGTAAACAGATATTGTGAACTATATAGTAAGGTTTATCATTTCTTTTCAAAGCAGATCAAGGTGACTTCTGTTAATTTTTCTTGGCCAAATAAGTCACTTGAAAGAAATAGATGTTTTTTTTCTAGTATTTTATTAAATAATTATACTTAGGAAAGCTAAGAAATAATGACAACTTTAAAAGATGTACTTTACGCAAAAAGGTGAGTAAGAAGACAAATGCAGAAGTTCCATAAACAAACATTTTGGGAGTCGGGCGGTAGAGCAGTGGTTTAAGCACACTTGGCGCAAAGCGCAAGGACCAGTGTAAGAATCCCAGTTCGAGCCCCCGGCTCCCCACCTGCAAGGGAGTCGCTTCACAAGCAGTGAAGCAGGTCTGCAGGTGTCTGTCTTTCTCTCCCCCTCTCTGTCTTCCCTTCCTCTCTCCATTTCTCTCTGTCCTATCCAACAACAACGACATCAATAACAACAACAATCACAACAACAATAAAATAACAAGGGCAACAAAAGGAAATGAATAAATATCAAAAAAGACATTTCTGGAGAATGAAATCTACTGCAGAGCATTCTCTCACTGCATGGAGCTCAGTTCTGTGAATGTTTGTATTCTGGAGGGCAAGCCGTTGCCAACTCTGGCTGCAGTGAAGTTGATCGATCAGACGGAATTCAGAGTTGTTTGCATCTATCCATACACACATTTTGCAGCCATAATAACCAAGGTCTAGAAAAGGGCCTGTGGGGGTAGAAAACTGAAGAGTTTTGACTTAGAAATGCAATAGCTGCACATGCTGTCTGAGCTGTTAAGGTGCTTAGCAATTCTTAGCTCAAAGGTACTGTTTTATAGAGGAGAAATTAGACAGCAAGAATCAGGCGGCGTATTCTTGGTCAGCCTGTTCTGAAATATCCTGGTTGTGAATTTGGGACTTATGATTTCTGGTCAGGTGTCTTCCTATTACTAGTGTTATAATATTTGGGCAAATTTGTAATTATGAAAGTACAGAATGTTTGTAGATCTCCACCCAGGAGTGAGCCTGGTCCTCAGCATAAATGCTGAGGAGCTGGGAACGGGTCCAACTGTGTTCCTGCTTCCTCTGCAGCCTTTTTTTTTTTTTTAATTTATTTATTTTCCCTTTTGTTGCCCATGTTGTTTTTCATTGTGGTTGTAGTTATTGTTGTTGTTATTGATGTAGTCGTTGTTAGATAGAACAGAGAGAAATGGAGAGAAATGGGGAAGACAGAGAGGGGGAGAGAAAGATAGACACCTGCAGACCTGCTTCACTCCCTGTGAAGCGACTCCCCTACAGGTGGGAGCTGGGGGCTCGAACCTGGATCCTTATACCAGTCCTTGCACTTGGCGCCACGTGCGCTTAACCCACTGCGCTACAGCCCAACTCCCTCAGCAGCCTTTCTTGAGCACCTCCCACCCTATAACCACACAATTACAGTAAGACAGTGCAGACACTAAATATCTATCATCTTTATATTCTGCATAAGATGCGGTGAGATTCTGAGTTGGAGACAATCTTGATAAAACTGTGAGCATCGTTAGAATTGTGACATCTAGTCTTTTTCCTGTTGGTTCATTGTCCTCAAGAATATTTTAAGAGTTAGAGTGGGGGGGGGGGAAGAACAGCCTCCCAAGACCAACACTTCTGCCAATTAGAGGCCTTAAAATGTACATTTCTGGGGCTGGGTGGTGGTGCACCTGGTTGAGCACACATTTCTCAATGCTCAAGGACCCAGATTCAAGCCCCTGGTGCCCACCTGCGGGGGAAACCTTTGCAAGTGGAGAAGCAGTATTGCGGGTGTCTCGTTTTCTCCCTCTCTATCATCTTTTTCCCTCTTGATTTCTGGCTGTCTCTAGCCAGTAAGTAAATAAAGATAACTAGTTTATAATGTACATTTTCATATCCAGAATGGCGCTCGGGTATCTCTTGTGTGATTTAAAGGATACAATAAAAATTGAAATGGCAAACATTTCTCTGACTTTCTACATCCCCAGTTCAAACAGAAAAGTCTGTGGGGTATCTGGTCCATCCTTTTTTTAGGCTTCCTGCTGTGCTAGCTGAGTAGTGTTTAAATTCTGCAAATAACAAAAGCATGCAAAAGTTAGCAACAAGATGGTTTTTTTTTGTTTGTTTGTTTTTCCAGAATTGAAAAATTTAGGGTGGGGGACGAGGCAATTGCACAGCTGGTAAAGCATGTACATTACAGTGCATAAAGACCAGAGTTCAGAACACCTGGTCCACACTTGTGGGGGGGGGAGCTTCATGAACAGTGAAGCAGGGTTGCAGAAGTCTCTTCGTTTCTTTCTCTCTTTTTACTTCCCTCTCTCCCCTCCCCCCACTTTCTGTCTCTATCCAAAATAAATAAATACATAAATAATATTAAAATTTTTAAAAAATGAACTCTTAGGTGCTCCTCATATCGCACAGACCACGTGTGATCAGTGACAAGTTCACATGGACATAAAGTTAGGTTTGTGCAACTCAGGAATGAATCACACAGTCTTTCCCTGGAACACGTGGGCTTCCACTCTTTAACACCTAGTCAGGATGGCAGTAGCAGGACAAACGTCTTAGTATCATCTGTTCAATTAAGTATCGAAAAAAATGGCGGCTTTATTAGGTTCTTGGAAGCTGCTTTAGCAGCTTGACTTTCAGGTCTTAGGACCAATAAAGCTAAATTACATTGAGAATAGGTGAAAGAGGACAAGGACTAGCAGGAACCACATGGTGTGGGTTAGTTTCTCTCATAAATCCGTCCTACAGCCGCCATCTTCCAACAGTGTGCATCCCAGAAACCAGATCCTAAGCCATGCAGATCCTAAGAGAAAGAAAGCTGTTTCTGCAAAACAGAGGCTTAAATAATTTGTTTCCCCAGACATGATGGGCCTAGACCTTAAATAAATCCCTCTCTCCATTGTTACCAGTCATTCCTATTAGGAACAACACAATAGACCCCTTTGTGGGCCTCCATAGGACCTTGCCCTCAATTCAGACCAACAATGGTAGAGAATGTTCCATCCTCCAAAGGAAGGCTGGACTACATACTCTATCCTACACCTGAGGAAGATGGGTTCTGATATTGAGGCAGCTTGGAACGTTCCTACTTATGACCACTGAATGTAAGCTCATATCTATAGGGATGCAAAGGTTGCATAGGCTCCTAAGCTGAATATGGGCCCCAGATTACATCAAATCAATGGGGTTTATAGTCAACAATATTTATATCCCTTTCCCATATTTGGGAGCTACTTTCTTCCCAGATCCAGTTTTCTGGTCCTTCTGCCAGCCAGGACATCACCTCTCCAGACAATAATTAGGATCCACCTGCATATCAGATTTCAGGCTCAGGCCAAAACAAAACAAACAAACAAACAAAAAACAACTAGTATAGCGACAGACCCTTTGGAATATAACCAAAATATGACTACTAGCTATCTATAAAATGGAGGGCCCCCCAACTCTTCATCTACACTATTCCAACCTTTAGGTTCATGATTAGTCAACAAGTTGTTTGGCTTTGTATGTTAACTCTCTTTTCAGCCACCAGTTCCAGAGGCTAGCATGATGCCAACCAGACTTCTCTGGACAGACAACCCCACCAATGTGTCCTGAAGCTCTGATTCTCCAAAACCCCACCCCACTAGGGAAAGAGAGAGGCAGATTGGGAGTATGGATCAACCTGTTAATGCCCATGTTCAGTGGGGAAGCAACTACAGAAGCCAGACCCTCCACCTTCTGCATCCCACAAGGACCTTGGGTCCATACTCCCAGTGGGTTAAAGAATAGGAAAGTTATCAGGGGAGTGGATGGGATACAGAGTTCTGGTGGTGGGAAGTGTGTGAAATTGTACCCCTCTTATCCTATGGTTCTGTCAGTATTTCCTTTTTATAAATAAAAAATTAAATATATATTTAAAAGCCTGTTTCCTTTCCCCCTTACATCCATAATGCTAAAATGGTGTATGCTAATCTTGCCTATGTGGCCCTGCCTCCCTCTTAGTTTACAGACTTTAATAGTTAACAGTCAAAATTGATTACATTACCAACAATTAAGCACTCATTGCCTTTGAAATCTAACAGAGTAAAATAAAGGCCACAACTGTAATTCCTCCTGAATTGAGACTGAATTTGATTGGGAGCGCAAGTCATTTCTTCTTCTTTATATGTCTAGAATATTTACTTGTGATTTAACAGTGCTTTTGCACAATTACTAGCTATCAGGAGTATAGTTTCAAGCTCCATACATGGTAAGTGTAGGACATTGCATGCCCCACCAATATTCTGTCCCCTTCCCTTTAAGGACCGGTATAAGGATCCCGGTTCGAGCCCCCGGCTCCCCACCTGCAGGGGAGTCGCTTCACAGGCAGTGAAGCAGGTCTGCAGGTGTCTATCTTTCTCTCCCCCTCTGTCTTCCCCTCCTCTCTCCATTCCTCTCTGTCTTATCTTACAACCACGACATCAATAATAACAACAATAATAACTACAACAACAATTTTTTAAAAGGGCAACAAAAAGGGAAAAGAAATATAAAACAATTAAAAAAAAAAAAAAGAAAAATGACAGATTGACTTGTAAAATTCTTCCTCACAGCACAAATGCAAAGTATTCTTGTAGAACAGAGTAGCAGTTCCGGTAAAGTATACAAGTATTCACTCATTAGCTTTCCCTTGTTTTCTAATGCAGTGCTCTAGAAACACTAACAATGAGTGTGGTATTTGTAGTAGTTACATGTATCAGCTTAGCAATCTATGATTAACCATTTGCATTTTTCTTAGTTTTGTTTACATGAGCATTTAGCTATATAACATGCATGAAACTCCTTGCATTGTCCAGTACACGGACACTAAACATTAGACCAGTGAGTACTTGTACTCATATATGTAAAGCTTTAGCTACCTTAAAAAAAAAAAAGGGAAATAGCTCAGCTTCATTGAAAGTCTTTGTTTTAAATGGGAATGTTCATTAAGTATCACTTGATGTTGTCTTTTAATATGCAGGTATCTTTTCTCCCTCTCTATCTCCTTCTCTCTTAATTTTCCTGTCTCTGTCTAACAAACAAAATATTTAAAAAAGAAAGTTAACTGTAATCATTTGATTTGTTTCTCTGTTCGGAGATTTATTTACTTCATTTTACGAAAGACAGACAGACAGATTGAGACACAAACTCAGAAAGAAACACGAGAGAGCAACACAGTTCTGGCATATGTAATGTTGAGGACTAAATCTGAGAACCTCATGCTCACAAGTCCTTTACCACTGAACTACTCCCTGAGCTTTTGGAAAATACTTTTAACTGTTCTACTTTTGTGCTTCCTTTATTTCACTCTCTTGAAGGAATTATATTCAAATTTTGCACTATTCAAAAGCTATTACATTTTAGGTAGTAGTTCAGTTTATATAATTTCTCTCAAAATTTTATAACTTGTGCATCAGATCTCTATTATTACAAACATTTCATGACCTGCTAAAATAAAGGTAAGGAGAAACTGGGCAGAAGGTAGATAGCATAATGATTATGCAAAGAGATGCTCAGGAAAGAAAAAAAAATTAAGGAGAAACTTCCTGGGTACATTTTGAATCATGAATGACTGATGTCTGTGTTTTGCTACTCATGTAAACATCAGCAGAACACCCAGACATAAAGCTACAGTGACTATATCCTGTTGTATTTGATATTTTGCTCACAGCTATAGGTTAACAAGCATTTCTTTGTTTGATCATTATGAAAGTATAATTGGCAGGGCAGAAGGATTGCCTTTTAGTTAACAATCTGTTGGCAGTCACATGATTGGCCTGGACCTCCAGTAAATCCCTCTCTCCATTGTTACTGGTCATCTCTATCAGGAACAACAAAATAGACCCCTTTGTGGGCCTCCATAGGACCTTGCCCTCAGTTCAGACCAACAATGGTAGAGAATGTTCCATCCTCCAAAGGAAGGCTGGGCAACATACATTATATTACACCACAGGAAGATGGGTCCTGATATTGGGACAGCTTGGAACATTCCTATTTATGACCACAGAATGTGAGCTCAGATCCACAGGGATGCAGAGGTCACATAGGCTCCTAAGCTGAATAAGGGACCCAGATCACGTCAATTCGATAGGGTTTACAGTCAACAATATTTATACCCCTTTCCCATATTTGTGAGCTACTTTCTTTCCAGATCCAGCTTTCTGGTCCTTTTTCTAGTCATGACATCATCTCCCCAGACAATAACTTGGATCCACCTGCATATCAGATTTCAGGCACGGGGGGGGGGGGAATAAAAAACTAACATAGCCACAGACCCTTTGGAATATAACCAAAATATGACTACTAGCTATCTACAAAATGGAGGGCCCCCAACTCTTCATCTGCACTATTCCAGCCTTTAGGTTCATGATTAATCAACAATTTGTTTGACTTTGTATGTTAACTCTCTTTTCAGCCACCAGGTTCCAGAGGCTAGCATGATGCCAACCAGACTTCTCTGGACAGATAACCCCACCAATGTGTCCTGGAGCTCTGATTCTTCAAAACCCCACCCCACTAGGGAAAGAGAGAGGCAGATTGGGAGTATGGATCAACCTGTTAATGCACATGTTCAGTGGGGAAGCAATTACAGAAGCCAGACCTTCCACCTTCTGCATCCCCATAATGACCTTGGGTCCATACTCCCAGAGGATTAAAGAATAGGAAAGCTATCAAGGGAGAGGATGGGATATAGAATTCCAGTGGTGGGAATTGTGTGGCATTCTACTCTTCTTATCCTATGGTTCTGTCAGTGTTTCCTTTTTATAAATAAGATAAAATAAAATAAAATAAAACAAAACCAATCTGTTGGCAGGATATACCATGTAAAATCTTTAAATATACAGTCCACAGGCTTCCATTTATATTCAAATCTTGGTCCTAGATACCACAGGGTGAGATCTGCATGCAGATGAAAGTGGAGGCGTCTGAGCTCAAGAAGAATCCAGGCGCCAGTCTGACATCAGGGAGCACAGGAGACTGTCAGCGTCACCGTGGTGTAACAGGAGCACCAGAAGCTAGAAGGAACCAAGCAGTGAGGGTGATTAGGACAGTAGCTGCCACAGCTGAAAAGGTTTGAAAGTTGCTCCCTGCTGTTGTGTTTGTGGGGACTGGCAGCACTAAAGGCTGGACACCAGAAGAGGAAGTCCCACTGGTCCAGGGGGGAGGGGAATGGTTCTTCCTGCGGGACACTTAGGATGCTAGAAACCACATCTTCTCAGAGAGACCCCCGAGAATGCCATGTCATTTAGTCTAAAGAACCTTTTCAAACTGGTTTTTAAGTGGAGTTGATATTTAGAAAAGGAAAGGGGCCAGGTGGTGGTGCGACAAGTTAAGTTCACACATCACCATTCACGAAGACCCAGGTTCAAGTCTCTGCTCCCCACCTGCAGGGAGGGAACTTCACTGTCTGTGAAGCAGCACTGCAGGTATCTACTATTCTCTCCCCCTCGCTCTCTTCCTCCCCCTCTCAATTTCTCTCTGTCATATCAAGTAAAATATAAAGAAAAAAAAGTAAACAAGAAAGAAAGAAATAGAGGGGAGAGAGAGCAAAGAAGGAAGGATGGGCCTCAATAACAGAGTAAAATGTAATAAGGACAGTTAGAATTGTGGGGTAGGTTTTCAATTTTGGATTAAAATAATATCCAGAACTGCTATAGCTTTTTTAAAAAATTAATAACTATTTTTTTTAAATCTCATTAAAAATGAGATAAGTACATGCTGGACATAGTAAAAGATCTCTTAAATAAATTAAGAGAAAAAAAAGGCAGGGATGAAGAATGGAATTCAGGAGTCGAGCACGTCTTCCAAATGTGAGTCCTTGAGTTTATACCCTGGCATGACATAAAATAGAAATGTATAAGTGAGTGTGTGCATGTGTGCGTGTGTGCGTGTGTGTGTGTGTGTGTGTGTGTGTGTGTGTTATTATGACATTGTATAAAGTGCTCTGTTCTCTTGCCAGTAAAAAACAAAGGAAGCATGAGAAAGAATAACGTGGGCTCATCTAGATTAAGTGTTTTATGGGCATGTCTGTGAGTATCTGAAAACACACACACACACACACACACACACACACACTCAAATATGATTCTGCCACTCCTGACCTGCAGCAGAGTGGCCACTGTACTTTGTTCCTATGATTTCTTCCAAAACTTCCTGTTGCTGACAAGTGATGCTTCATGTTTCCCAGCTTTGTATAAAGTCTTTGAGTCAGTTCCCCTCTTGACCTGACTGCTGACCAGCTGTGGGCAGGTTGGCCACCCTCTTCCATTTCCCACCTGGGGTGGGACTAGGGCTGCATTTCTTCTCAGCCAGCTCGACCACTTTCAAGGGAATTTGATGTATTTTATGCAGGATTCTAAATGCCTGTGGAAAGAGAAGGATTTTTCTGGGCATCTGGTCTACTGCCTGGCCAGAAATGGAGATGATTTGTAGAATTTTAAAAAGCCATATAAAGTTAAAGAGAAAATTAAAAGTCACAGTTATGTTGGTTCCTCTCTTATCTGTTTTTGGAAAGGAGATACTGACAACACAAATGTTGTCAGGGGGAAAAAAATGCCTGAAACTGTATAATGTAATCAGTCATCTCCTGTTTTAAAAATTAGCCTACAGTTATAACCTAAAGTCTTTTAAATGAAAAACAAACTAGCAATCGGGGCTGGATAGTGGACACCTGGTTGAGCAGACATATTACAATGTGCAAGGAACAGCATTCAAGCCCCCTCCAGCCCCCACCTGCAGGGAGGAAGCTTCACCAGAGATGAAGCAGTACTGCAGGTCTCAGTCTCTCTACCCTTCTCTCTCCTTCACTATCTCTCCCTTCCCCTTTGATTTCTTTTTTTTAAATATTATTTATTCCCTTTTGTTGTCCTTGTTGTTTTATTATTGTAGTTATTATTGTTGTTGTCATTGTTGGATAGGACAGAGAGAAATGGAGAGAGGAGGGGAAGACAGAGAGGGGGAGAGAAAGATAGACACCTGCAGACCTGCTTCACCGCTTATGAAGCGACTCCCCTGCAGGTGGGGAGCCAGGGGCTCGAACCGGGATCCTTATGCTGGTCCTGCGCTTTGTGCCACCTGTGCTTAACCCGCTGTGCTACCACCTGACTCCCCCCCTTGATTTCTATCTGTCTCTATCTAATAAATAATGAATAAATAAAAACGCATGTGTTAATCTTTGGCTTCATTTTTAAAGACAGAAACAGAGAGAGAGAGGAGAGACCACAGCACAGAATCTTCCTTCATTATGGTGGGGTCCAGGCTTGAACCTGGGTTTCAAACATGGCAAAGGTGTACACTATCTAAATGAGCTGTTTCACCTGTACTTGGATTTATTTTTAAAAGATTGATCTGGGAGGCCAAAGGTAACACAGTGGGTTAAGCGCACATGGCGTGAAGCACAAGGACCTGCATAGGGATCCCAGTTTGAGCCCCCGGCTCCCCACCTGTAGGGGAGTCGCTTCACAAGTGGGGAAGCAGGTCTGCAGGTGTCTGTCTCTCCCCCTCTCTGTCTTCCCCTCCTCTCTGTGTCTTCTGGGGCTTCCTGTGTGCAAAATGGTGCCTAAGAGGTGAAACTGTCTCCCCACTCCTTGGTTTCACTTTTTTTAAAGTATTGATTTAGTTTCATGAGAGAGGGAGAAGTGGATCATTACTCTGGTTTATATAAAGGCAGGTTAGGAATTCAGGACCTCAACTTTTCAAGTCCTATGCTTGACCTGCTGAGACACCTCTCCAGCCTTTTATGGCTTCATTAAAAACAAAGTAGATGACTTTATTGAGGAAATACTGACCAGCAAGACAGTTCCTGTCCTAGGTGCACAACTTCAGATCTTCCCAAGGACAATTCATACCACACCCTCTGCCAGCGTGCCCTCTTCCTCCACTATACAGCATCATCAGCCCCTCTCCCACCACTCTCCTTTCCAGTCCTTGAATCTGCTGTTATTATTTCATGTTTGAAAGTCAAGGTTGTCTGGGAGTCCGGCGGTAGTGCAGAGAGTTGAGCGCACGTGGTGCAAAGCACAAGGACCAGAGTAAAGATCCCAGTTCGAGCCCCCAGCTCCCCACCTGCAGGGGGGTTGGCTTAGTGAGCTGTAAAGCATGTCCACAAGTGTCTTTCTCTCCCCCTCTCTGTCTTCCCTTCCCCTCTTGATTTCTCGCTGTCCTGTCCAACAACGAGGACATCAGTACTAATAACCACAATAACGATGAAACAACCAGGGCAACAAGGGGAGAAAGACTGTCCTTCAGGAGCAGTGGATTGATTCATAATGCAGGCACAGAGCCCCAGCAGTAACCCTAGAGGCAGGAAAAAAAAAGTCAAGGTTGTCATCAGATTGGGAATTACATTATTTGTTCTAAAGCTTTAGTTCCTGTTCAAATAGACCCATGTAATTTTATCTCCATTTATCCCTGGGTAGTGATGACCTCTGAGATTCCAATTATACTTTTTATTTATTTTATTTTTCATATTTTGATAGGACCTGGAGAAATTGAGAGGAAAATGAGAGATAGCTAGATAGAGACAAAGAGAGACAACTGCAGACCTGCTTTCACTGCTGTGAACCTACCCACCTACAAATGGGGACAAGGTGCTTGAACACGGGTTCTAGTGCATCTATTAACAGGTATACTCAATCAGGTTTGCCACTACCATCAGACTCCCTGAGATTCCAATTTTAAAGATGAGATTGACACAAGTAGGCAAAGGCCTTTACCTAAGATTCCCCCAAATGGTGACATAGTGCTGTGATCTGAATACAGGTCTCTGTGACCTCAGGGAACAGTCTCTGGAGTTCTGTGCATGAAGTCAGAGAAGGCACATTCCACAGTGAAGCCATCACTCCGACTAATTGTTTTATTCCACATTTTACTTAAGTCCTCCCAGACCTGAGCCTCCTGCTCCATTACTCCCAGGATTTGAAGTCCATTTTTTAAGTTGTTGTTCCTAGTTTTGACCTTCAGGGCAGACAATCTGTTTCTACTGGGTCCCAGCCCTCATTTCTCCAGAAGGGAAACCGATAGTCTGCTGGGACCTGATGGACTAATGGACTAAATGACTAATGGATGGGCTGCTCTCTGGGTCACAGATGAGGAGTTTACCCTACTCCCATGACATCATTGAGAGTAGTTAGGCCCTAATCTGGCCAGTTGAGATCCTACGCCAGTGGAAATGTGAACCATTAGAGACTCCTACGGCCATTTGGTTCCCTTTATCGTTAACCTCTGAGTCCCTTTGCCTGCGTTCCTACCATAGACCTGTCACGTGCTCTGTAAATAGTTATATAATATGCAAAGATGGGTGTATATTACGGTTAAGGCAATATAACAATGATATTCCTTATCATTGCTACTGCAGCTTATACTGTACTCAGGCTGGTGGTGTAAGGCATATTATTCCCAGACTTTGTTTCCTAGACTTGAAGACCTAGTCCCAGGGAGCTAGACTTTCTGAGCACAAAACCTTAGAGCAGAGTGGATCATGACCCCCAGGTCCAAACCACCAGGGTCACATGGAGCCAACAGCTGTGGATACGGCCTGAAATGACTTTCTGTCTGTCAAATTCTTGAAGAGGCTTGGGAGGAAGGATTCTGCAGACTGTTCAGTCCAAGCTGTTCTCCTGAATGTTCTGTGGCTCCAGGCTGGGACTCCTTTTTCCACAAGATAGATAGGAAACATCTGGCAAACAGAAAACAAAGAGCTTTTCAGATTCAATTCATAGTTACAAAAAAAAAAACTTTTGAGTATTTTTTCCCCCTCTAGAGCATGGTAGTCAGTAGTCTGGGATTCTTCCTCCCTTATTATGCTCTTAGTCTTTTTCCAGAGCTTCCAGAACCTCTGCTGACAGAAAAGGCCCTTCCTAGGGTGAGCACCCATATGTTCTGGGCCAGGCACTTGCTGTGAGTGCCACTTGGGACTGGACCAGGACAAGAGAAGTTGCTCTGGAAAGTGTTGCTGGTGGAGAGAAATATTGGATTCAGAGGGGATCTGGTGCTATGAGGAAGCCACTGTTGACAGGATCAAAAACCAAGTGGGGACTGGGCAGGGTCTGTGTGTTTTATCCTCAAAATACAGACACACACACACACACACACACACACACACTCACCACCCAGGGAACGTTCCCAGAGGGACACAGGCCAGCCCCAGGGACTGTACCTATGATTCCCAGCAGCCCCATTTCTGTCACTTCTGCTCTCTAGTCTGTCCCCCCATGTGTGCTCAAATGACCCACATCATCCTCAACCCCATCAGAACAGAAAGGACCTTGTTTACCGATGGCTTTCCAAGCAGAACAACTGCACAGATAGCAGAACCTCATAGAACAGACACTGTTCTTTGCAGTCTAGACCCTGCACTCCACAGTGTAGACATGACACCTGCTTTGTAGACAACATCCCCACAGTGTGGACCCTGCTCTCACAGTGTAAATACTGCACTCCTGGCATAGACTCTCATCTCAGAGCTGTACTTGGCATCAAGCAAGAAAAGATACAGTAAACATCAGATTCCTCCCCACACCCTCAGGCAAATCTCAAAGGAGAGCAATGTCTGGATTTTACAGGTAGTAAAAGGGTTATGAGTGGGCAGTTGGGCGGTGGTGCACGAGGTCAAGCACACATAATAGGAAGCACAAGGACCTGTGCAAGGATCCTGGTTCGAGCCCCTGGGATCCCCACCTGCAGGGGAGTCAATTCCCAAGCGGTGAAGCAGGTCTGCAGGTGTCTCTGTCTCTCTCCTTCTCTATCTTCCCCTCCCTTCTCAATTTGTCTCTGTCCTATCCAATAAAAAAGGAACAAAAATAACAAACAAAAAAGGGTTCCAGGAGCAGTGGATTTGTTTGCCGGCAATAACCCTGACGGCAAAAAAAAAAGGTTATGAGTAACTTCTCAAATACAAAAAAAAGAGCACTGTGGACCCCATGAGCAACTGTGGATGAGAATGACTCCTCATCAGGTATGTTGGGAGAAGCTTACATGATACTCCTGCACACACAAGCCTGAGGATTCTATAAGACCACCCTCTTACCACAGTCTCTGCACCGAGTTCCAGGGAGAGGAAAACGATGAACACCACATGCTGGAGTGAGCCTGAGGCTGGACTCTGCCTTTCCTTGCTGTGGAGCTGGGGGCTGGGAAGAAGGGAAGGTTGCCTGCCCTCTTGAACACTCCTGGGCTGGTGCTTCCTCTTGGACTGACAGTAGAGTCACTATCTGTCAGTACCTGGAAGGAAAGGCCAGATCACTCCTTATAGTCTATGCAACTCTTAGACCTGGCCTTTTTCTGTCCCCATGTTCACAGTAGGCTCTACATTATTAAAGACTTGCAAAAAGAAAGCTGTGTGACAGACATGAGTGGCCAGAAGACCTGACAGATTTCCTGCCTGAGAGCTGGGAGACAACTTAATGGTTAATGCAAAAGACTTTCATGCCTGAGGCTCTGTGGTCCCAGGTTCAGTTCCCAGTACCAGAGCTGAACAGTGCTCTGGGCTTGCTCATGAAAATAAATAAATAAGTCAATAAGTAAAATATTTCTTGCCCTAGATATTTCCAAAGAAATTCTGTGAGTCTGATAGAAAGGCTTGGCACCTTTTAGACTCTTTTGTGGTTTTGATAAATTGGAATGAAAATGTGCTTTCCAAGCCAGGGAGACAGCATAATGGTTATGTGAAAGATTTTCATGCCTGAGGCTCCCAAGTTTCAGGTTCAATTTCCAACCTTACCATAAACTAGATTTTTTTTCCACTATCAGAATTAACTTTATTTTCTGTATTAATGCATTTGGCAAACATACCCATAAGACTGGGCTTAATACACAACAAATAAGTTTCTTTTCATTATTAACGCATGGAGTTTTAATCTAAAACTGTGAACAATTAACTCCCAGCCTCAAGTCACTTCAATTGATGACACACTATGATGAAAAACAAGCTTTCATTTTCTCCAGGGATTTGATGCACAGTGTAGTGTAGCTGCCGTTCATGAGATGTGATTACCAGCCAAGAGATTTTAGGCTTATTGAGTCAAACAAAAAGTACTCTGATGTAGCTAAAAGCCTTACATAGATGTACTGCTGCTTAGGTAAATAAGGATGATAGATGGATTTTTCTATTTCAGGAGGTTAAATATTTTGTGCATGAGAAACACAACTCTACCAAGTTAAGAATCCTAAGTATGATTTTTTTTCTTTCTGAGACCTAGTTTTTCTCTTAATTAAGTTGTGAATATCCCAACCTTTGGTAGAACTTATTTCCACAATATTTAAAGGTTAATCTCAGAATGTGTTGTCAGTTATGGAGTCTTTTGCTAAGTGGGTGGCTAGAGTTTTTTTGCTCTCAGTAAGTATCTTGGCTGATGAATAAAAACATTAAATTTAACACCCTGGTTGTTGGCAGCTCAGACAAAACCACTATTGGCAGTCATCGTAATGGCTTTTAGAGTATCTCCTGTCCCAAAAAATGGCCAACGAGCAACTGTTGATTTTTGAACTGGGCACTAGTCTCAAGGCACACTCAGAAGACTGGTCTGGTACCACATTAATTCTCTTAATTAGCATAGTGGCACTCTCTGCCCCCGTCCCCAGGCCCTTGTAAGATATCTAGAATAGACTGAAAATCTTTGACAGCAGATTCTCAAGTAAACAACTCCTTGTCCTTCATAAACGTCTCCAGCTGGGCTAGAACCTGCTCTTTCCTTCCTTGCTCTGCTTGTTCTGTGAGTGTCGTATGCTTTACATTGGTTTGTTCTAGCCCTCCCCCACCAAGAGAATTAGATCAGTCCAGTTAGCTTCGCAGGCCTGCTTGGCCCCGCCCCTAAGGAAACCCGCCAGAGTTCCAGAGTGACAGAGTTCGGAGAGTTCCAGAGTTCGAGAGTAAGAGAGGGTTCCTGAGTTCGAGAGTTTCAGAGTTACAGAGTAAGAGAGAGTTCCACAGTGGAAGAGTTTCAGAGTTCGAGAGTTGAAGAGTTGCAGAGTTCGAGAGTTCCTGAGTTCCAGAGTTAGAGAGAGTGCTTGCGAGAGGAGTTCCTGAGTTCCAGAGTAAGAGAGAGTGTGCTTGTGCCGCTGCAAAGAGACAGCAGAGTTCTGTTTGGTGATTAGTTTGTCTTAGTTCATGAATCGTTGTTCCTGAATAAAGAAATACAGCTTCCCTGCCCAGCCGTTGTCTCAGCGTCTCTGTTACCCGCCCGTGAAGCTAACCCGGCCGGCTAGAGCCTACGAATTTTAACAACATGTGAGCACTTTTACTTTGAAGATGAAGTAGCAGCCTCCATAGCTGAGGGCAGAGACGTTTATGATTAGTAGTAACATCCAGATGCACTCTTTTGGGAACAACTTTAATCTCTGTTGGAAAAGCAACACTTGCTAGTATATTGTCTTGGTCTACTCTGGTGACTTACAAAAGCTGAGGGTCCTCATCCTCTGATTTACTCTCACTTAGCTAGAGCTCTTCAGGGTGATCTAACAGTGAATTAACTGCTACTCTATCTCCCCTCACAGACATGCCCATTTCTTTCAGCTTCTCAGCCATCGGGCTGGAGACACTGTTGTAAAAGGCAAAGATGATGTGGGGGTTGCTATACTGCACTGGCCTGCAGGAAGTCCTCCGCCTGCTCAATGTTGCTTTTGTCACCAAACTGGCCACTGCTCAGTCAAACGTTATGCAAAGCTTCTGCCTTCCGGCCAATGGCTTTCACCCAAGTATGACCACCATTTGCAAGCACATCCACCTCGAGGACGAGGGTCTGCTTTTCTCCCGAGGCATCTGTGTAACCAGAAACATGAAGAACACTAATGACTTCTTCCAGGTTTTCTGCTGACTCCACAATGGCTCGTAGGCGTGTTCAATTTGTGCTTGTAAATAAGACTCCTTAATAGCTACTTTTCCAGCTTCTACTTTCTGTAAGAATTTTAGTTCTGCCTTTAACTTGCTGCACAAATTTGCACCACCTTCTATGCCACCTTTTCATGATCTAAAAAGCAATTCTGTTCTCTTGAGCAGTTCCTTGGCTATGGCGATTTGTTCAAAGAGCACAGAGTGTGCAGACATGATGACAGCATTATTCCTTTCCTGCAGCGCAAAAAGCAAGGCTGGAATCCTCATGCCCTCCTCGCTCCGGCCTTCGTAGCAGCTCAGCCCGCGCAAACTCTGGTGGGCACATCTTTCATCACATGGTATTTTTCTCTGTGCCTCTCTATATCTTTCTCTCACTACAGTAAAATAAATATTAACAAAAAGGAAGAAAATGCATTTTACTTAAATACATGAGCGAGGGAGAACTAGAATACCACTCTGGCCTCTGGCTTATGGGGGTCGGGAGTGGTGTCAGGGATGGAAATCACAAGGACTGGCTCAAAGATTCCAGTTCAAGCCCTCAGCTCCCCACCTGCAGAGGGGTCGCTTTGCAAATGGTAAAGCAGATCTGCAGGTGTCTATCTTTTTCTTCTCCTCTCTAAATTTCTCTCTGTCCTATCTAATAACAACAGCAACAATAATAACAACTGGAAAAAAGATGGCCTCCAGGAGCAGTGGATTCATTGTACAGGCACCTAGCACCAGAGATAACCTGGAGGCAAAAAAAAAAAAAGGGAAGTAATTATAAAGGTGCACTGGCAATGGAAGCTCCTATGAGATGTGACAAGGCACAGGCTGGATTTGCTTCTTGAAATGTGCTGAAGAGAAACCAAAGCAGTGTTTCAAAGGCCTAGTTTGAGCATTTGTTCTCTAAAGTTGTGTTGTAGACGTGCTCACACCATGTACAATTCCAGGGGCACTGTCTATATGTCACCCGCAATGTTCTGAATGTGGAGCACATTTGTATGAGGCACAGAGAGGTAAAACACACAATCCTGAAGGGTGAAGTGCCTCATCTCATTATTTATAGTGTCAGAGCACAAATAAAATCATCCTCACTTTTCTGGGTTCTTCAGATGCTGGACAAACAAACAAACAAGTATCAACAGACTGAGAAGAAAAAAAGCAAAGAGAATTTTATTAACAAGAATACATGGGAGAAATCCCGAGAAACTGAGGAACTGACTCCAAGGTTGTTCCATGTCCTCTCTTTCTCCCTTCTCTTCTCTTTCTTTCCTTTCTGCTTGCTCACTTATTTCCTTCTTCCCTTCCGGATTTTCTTCCTTCCTGTTAATAGTCACCAGAGCTTGACCACTTCTAGCTAACTTTTTAAGATACAGAGACAGAGGAGAAAGAGAGAGAGGATGTCACCACTATGCCAAAGCTTCCTCTAATGCAATGGCAGCTAGGCTCATACCTGGGTGACAGGCATGAAAAAGTTAGGTATCCTATCCGCTATCTACATGAGCTATTTTGCCATGAGCTATTTTCCTCCATTTCTTCTTTTAATAACTTAGTAAGGAGGAAGACAGGAAGAAGGGGAAGGTCAGTTAGGAAAGCCATCAAAAAGGGCACCCGTATCAGACTTCAGTATTGATTAGATGTTCCCAAGAACATTTAATCAACATGAAGGTTTCTTTCAAGACAATCTGGTCCTGCCTTCAGGGTCCTTCTCATGAAGTTATGAAAGCAGCCTAAATGCCCATATCATCAGATGACTGGCTAAAGAAGCTATGGCATATAGACTCTGTGGAATACTACTCTTTAATAATAATAATAACAAAAGATGGTATTGTATCCTTTGGGACAAAATGGATGGAACTGAAGGTGATTATGCTTAGTGAAATACATAAAGCAATGAAAGGCAACTGCCAGATGTTTACACTCATATGTGGAGTCTAGAGATCTGACTTACATGAACTTGCCAAAAAAGAAAAAAATCCAAACAAAACAGAAGCAGGCAAACTATTTGTAAGGCTTATGGAAACTCTGGTGATTATCTCTGGGAGGTGTGTGTGTGTTGGGGGGGTGCTACAGAACTTTGGTGGAAGGTGTAGTGTGGAACTATAAATTGTAATCTGACAATCTTGTAATAAACTTTTAATAACAAATAAAATTTTATAAAAGAGTCAATGAGAATGGAAGTAGATAGCATAATGGTTATGCAAAGGGACTCTCATGTCTGAAGCTCCAAAGTCCCAGGTTTAATCCACCGCATCACCATAAATCAGAGCTGAACAGTGTTCTGGTAAGGAAAAAAAACTCAATGAAATAAGTACAAGAATGTTAAGACTGTGTCTTCAAGCTTCTACCTTGTGGTTGAAGTGCAGCTTATGGAAAATGCCCATTTCTGTTTTTTAGGTAGAGGCAGGTGAGAGAGAAGAGGCAGAGACAGAGACTACAGTCCAAAGCTTCCTTCAGTGCATTCAGGACTGGGCTAGGACCTGAGTCTCACACCTAATAATGTAGTTCATTTTCCAGGTGAGCTATTTCACCAGCCCAGTTAATTTCTTTTTGAAGGTCATTTTTCTGTCTCTGAGTTCTTGAATGTGAATTTTTCTCTGTGTGTGAAGAGCCCCCCAGACTCCCATATGCACAACTTCACTGTTTTTGATTTACTTTTCCACTCAGTCAGAGAAGGAAATAGCATCTCTCTCTGGAGCTCTATCACCTTCCACATGGTCAAGGGTTCAAGCCTGAATTGTGTAAAAGGCTAGACCCAGGCTCTGCTTGTCTATCTCTTTGACCCTGGATTTGGATTTTTACCAGGCCTTACCATTAAAATAATTTTTTACAAAGGTCTGGGTTGGGGAGGGGGATACCATCTCCATGACATTCTGGAATGTTCTGGATGAACTGAGAAAAATCTCTCCCATAGACTGAGGAGATTACAGCTGGCAAAGGCTTCCTGTGCCTCTCTCTGCCTGAGCAGGTGTGGTGCCAAATGTCTCCCAGGCACAAGAGGGCAGTGTGTGCACAGGCGTCAGCCTGGACAAGCCCAAAGAAGATGGATGGATTCCTATCCCCTCCAGGAATTTTTGGCTGAACTCCCAGATCTAGAGGGGATTAATGAAATGTGATTGGGAGGGTCTGGACCAGCCCTGAAACCTAATAAAAGTGCCTAAGTGTAAAGACAGAACATAAAGACAACCTCTCAGGAGCTGAGAGGAATTCTGGTCCTTGGGTTCTGCCCCTGGGAGCAATCTGTGCAGCCAATCAGCACAACTACAGTGATTGTCATCAAAACCTCTGTCAGGACATGCAGAAAAGACAAGAATCAAGACTGTTGAGAAACAGCACCTCATCTTCCTGTCTGACAGAAAAGACACTTTATCCTAAGAAAGCCCCTTGTTCATTCCCAGAAAACTCCCTGTGCACCGGGTAATGAACCCCAGGAGCCTCCACACACTCCTGTCTCTCATTCCCCTTCTTCAGACCCAGCCCCAAGCAGCACACAGTCCGTGATCTGTTGTTATGCTGAGAGAGAATGTCAGTCACATACCCAGCTTTAATCTTGGCTACCGGCCACCTTTGAGAATTGCCATCTGCTTCCCCCTTGATCAACTTCAGTGGGAGAGCAGTGATTGCAGCTACCTTCTACCAAGTGAAGGGGGCAGTCACTTTCCAGTCATGGATTTCAGTCATGGTAATGGTCTCTGACTAGGCCTGAGGGCGGGCACTCTGCTTGCCTTTTCTATGGAACCTTCCCTAATCTCCTTAGCCACTATAAACCCTGACTCCTCTAAATCCCTTGCACTTTTTTTTTCTACCAAGATTATCTCTGGGGCTCAGTGTCTGCAGGATGAATCTACTGTTCCTGGTGGCCATGTTATTCTTTTCTTTCTTTCTTTTTATTTCTTTTTACTTTCTAGGACAAAGAAAAATTGAGGAGAGAGAGATAGAAAAGAAGGATAAAAGAGAGACATCTGTAGCATTGTTTCACTGCTCATGAAGCCCCCCCCCACCATGGGTGGAGAGCAGGGACTTGAACCCAAGTCCTGGTGCATGGTAACAAGTGTGCTCAATGGAGCACTCCACCAGGTGGGCCCCTGTCATCATTGTCATTGTTTTTCTTCTTTTTCTTTCAATTATTTATTTTTTTATTTTAAATATTTATTTATTTATTACCTTTTGTTGCCCTTCTTGTTTCATTGTTGTAGTTATTATTGTTGTTGTCGTTGTTGGATAGGACAGAGAGAAATGGAGAGAGGAGGGGAAGACAGAGAGAGGGAGAGAAAGATAGACACCTGCAGACCTGCTTCACCGCCTGTGAAGCGACTCCCCTGCAGGTGGGGAGCTGGGGGCTCAAACGGGGATCCTCATGCCGGTCCTTGTGCTTTGGGCCACGTGCGCTTAACCCACTGCACTACTGCCTGACTCCCTCCTTTTAAAGGCTTATTTATTTATTCACGGGGAGGAAGGAAGACAGAGAGAGAACTAGACCATCTCTTTGGCACATGTGATGCCAGGGATCGAAATTGGGACCATATATTGGAGAGGTCAATGCCTCATCCACTGTTCTACCTTCTGGGTTGTATTCCTGTCATTCTTTTCTGGGAGATCATGGCTGCCTAGATTGTTGCCTGTTGTACTTGTTTTATCTCATCACTAACTTTGTAGCATTCTGGAGCCATTCTTTATTTTAAAAACTGGAGACCCGGGCCGTGGTGCAATGGGTTAAGTGCACATGGTGCGAAGCACAAGGACCAGTGAAAGGATCCCGGTTCGAGCCCCCAGCTCCTCACTTGCAGGGGAGTCGCTTCACAGGAGGTGAAGCAGGTCTGCAGGTGTCTGTCTTTCTCTCCCCCTCTCTGTCATCCCCTCCTCTCTCCATTTCTCTCTGTCCTATCCAACAACAACAACAGCAACAACAACAATAATAACTACAACAATAACAAATCAAGGGCAACAAAAGGGAAAATAAATATAAAAAAACTGGAGTTTGAGGAGAAGCAGCTAGAGGAAGGCTGTATTTGCTAATCGAATACTGTCCATTTCCCATACAAATACCATCCATTAGCTGAGACACCCAGGAGCCCTGTCTAGGATGACCTTTCACCTCCCAGTGAATGATGTAATCACTCAACTCTACGAGGCCCTGTGGCAGCCAGCATCCTGTCATTCATTTTTGAGTGAGGGCAGCATTTTAAAGTATACGCCCAAAGGCTCAGAGGTTGCCAGTTAATCCCTGGCACTATTGTCTCTCACAAAAATAAATACATCTCTGGGGGGGGGGGGATTGGATTATATCATGGAGGCACAGTGCCTTCTCATCCAAAAGAGGTCAAAGGGCATGCCAAAGATAGCCTTCTGCCTTTGACCTAATGCCTTGAACACTTGCATGGGACAGTTCACCTCTGCACCTCAGGCTGTCCCAGTGTTGCAATAAGCTGCTTTACCGCACATTCTACCACTCCTATCATGCCACTCATGCTTGCAATTTCCCAACAGTGACATTCACAGGTCGTTGCAGGGGTTCAGGGAACCCAGAGGTGGTGGGGACAAAAACACCCTCAACAGCACTTTGCTCCTAACCCCTAAAGGCACTTTTGAATATTGTGTTACTCAACTCAGAGGAAGTGAGAAAAGCAAGGAGGGAAGGAAATTCTGCAATTCATTAGAAGAGGATGAAAACTGGATACAGTGACTAAAGTGTGTGTTGTGCTTTGATTGGTTGAGTAGGTTAACAGGAGGGAAGTTCTGACTCTAAGAAAAGTTTTTTTTGTTGTTGTTGTTTGTTTTCCTCATATTTGGTGAGCGGTCCATATTCTGTCAGATGTGTATGTCTGTATTTGTCAGCACCATATCTCTTGCCAGGATTTTTCATTTCACCTATCAGACATGATTTTCAGACTTGGCTTTTACAGTCAGGAGAAGTTTAATTCACCATTTTCCTCAGGATGGAAGAGGAAAATTTTCTTATTCAGAGGAAAAGTGGTGTGGGTGAAGAGAGGGCATCATGATTAAATAAGTAAATGAGGCATAGCTAATTTTATCTTATTTTAAATGTTTTATTTATTTCATTTTAACAGAGACAGATACCAGAGCACTGCTCAGCTCTGGCTTATGGTGGTGCAGGAGACTGAATCTAGGACTTTGGAGCCTCAGGCATGAGAGTCTCTTTGTATAAACATTATGTTATCTATCTCCCACCCAAGACATAGATAATTTTAAGAGTTTTTTTTACTAGACAATACTACTAGACAGCACAGAAAATGACAAGTTTTGATATTTAATTGAAATATTTAATTGAATTTAATTAATATATTCGATTGAAATTCAATGTGAGTCATTGCCTGGCTCCAGAAAAGGCCAAGCACGGTCATGGTCACACCAGCTTTTGCAGGAAGGGGCAGGCTCTTTATAAGTGGGTCCATTCTGCTTAGATCTAGAGACCCTCTTCACCTACCTCCTATTACACATCCCCCAATCACTCCAAAGCTAACTGTGTCAGACAAAGTAAGGGCTACAAAAGCTGAATGGGGGCAAGAGACTGGCATACTTTAATGATGACTCTTTAGTCACTATCAGGCCACCCCATCACCTGGGACCCTAGTCAGTGAGCACTGGGGTTCCCATACAGACATGATGGGCCTAGCCCTCTCTAACAGATCCCTCTCGCCACTGTCACTGGTCATCTTCATCAGGAACAACACAATGGACCCTTTTGTGGGCCCCCATAGGACCTTGCCCTCCATGTGGATCAATATTGCTGGGGCATGTTCCATTCTCTGAAGGGAGGCTGGACAACATACTCTAACTACTACCAAAGGAATGTTCCTAGTCATGACCACAGAAAGTGAGCTCAGACCTACAGGGATGCAGAGGTTACATAGGCTCCTGTGCTGAATATGGGGCCGAGATCAAATCAGTGGGATTTATAATTAACAGTATTTATATACTTTCCCCATATTTGGGAGCAGCTCTCTTCTTTGATCCAGCTTTCTAGGTTTTTTTTTCCAATTATGACACCATCTCCCCAGACAATAACCTGGTTCCACTTGCATATTAGATGTCAGGCTTGGGCAAAAACTCGTAAAGTCATGGGCCTCTTGGAATGTACCTAAAGTAGACCTACTAGCTATTTCCAAAACAGAGACCCCTTAGGTTCATGATTAGTCAACAATTTGTTCTGCATTATATCTTAACTCTTTTTTAGCCACCAGGTTTCAGATGATACCATGTCAACCCAACTTCCTTGGGCAGAGGACCCCACAATGTATCCTGGAGCCCGCCTCCCCAAATCTCTGCCCCACTAGGGAAAGAGAGAGACAGGCTGGGGATATGGATCAACCTGAAACAATTACAGAAGCCAGACCTTCCACCTTCTGCACCCCACAATAATCCTGAGTTCATACTCCCAGAGGGATAAAGAATAGGGAAGCTATCAAGGGAAGGGATTGGATATAGAACTCTGGGGGTGGGCATTGTGTGGAAATGTACCCCTCTTATCCTACAGTCTTGTCAATATTTCCATTCTATAAATTTTAAAAAATAAGTGGGTCCAATGCAATGGAGGCAGGAGCCCTGCTCAGATCTACCTCATTGATACTTTGCTTCAAAGAATATTTATAGAGGTAGGAGGGAGCTGGGATACCTGGAGGTGGGTTCTGGGTAAACAGGATGGGAACTTGGGGCCATCAGGTCATCCTTACTGAGTCCTGAGAAGTTTTCTTCTTCACTGTAGCTCCTAACACAAAACTTGCCACCAATCTGTTTGCCTTGAAGACAAAGGGAAAGGAGGAATTGAGAGGGGCATGGTGGTTGAGAATTCTTACTGGATGTCCTTTCATTTGCAAATTCAGTGTTAACTTATTAACTGTAATGGGTATAAATGAAATGGAGCGAGTTAACACCTGAAAAAAAAAAAACCATCACCTGTCTAGAAGGATATTGACTGATAAAGAGACACAGAAGCAAGGACAGACAAAGCCTAAGTGTGCAGAGAAAGCAAGTCCAAAATATTAGCAGATGGTTCTGACAATACATCCCTGGAACTGTATATAGATGCTGAATCAAGTCAACCTGAGATGGTTTGGTTGTAATCTCACGAGGTCTCAAAAATCTTTTACAGATTTTGCCAGCTGTCAGAAGAAGTATCCTTTTGCTCCTCAAGGAGTTGATACTGTATGAAAAATTCTGGATCCAAATTCATGCAACTTTTTTTAAGATTAAAAAAATCATGGTTTTATTTTAAATATGGACTTAATTGTGATTTCATAAAGCCAATTGGTTAAATTGTTGAGGCATCTTTTTAAAAAATATTTATTTTACTTATTTATTCCCTTTTGTTGCCCTTGTTCTTTTATTGTTGTAGTTATTATTGTTGTTGTCGTTGTTGGATAGGACAGAGAGAAATGGAGAGAGGAGGGGAAGACAGAGAGGAGGAGAGAAAGATAGACACCTGCAGACCTGCTTCACCGCCTGTGAAGCGACTCCCCTGCAGGTGGGGAGCCGGGGTTCGAACTGGGATCCTTATGCCAGTCCTTGTGCTTAGCGCCACCTATGCTTAACCCGCTGCGCTACAGCCCGACTCCCATCTCATTTCTTCTTGCTTTCTGCTTTCCCATCCTTTTGTTGGTCCTGTTGGTCCTGCTTCTTTACACTCCAGTAAAAGAGTGGGTAACGGGAAGGGAGAGGAAGACAGTGAGCAAAACAAATAGTGTAGTATGTTTATTTCTTACCTCTCATGATTTTGATAAGAGGTCAGAAAGATACTGACAGCTCAACAGAATCTTCTACATAAACTTGTAGATTTCAATTATTCATGACATTTTTGTACCACCAAGATAATTTTAATTGAAAATTTACTTCTATTTTGTTAACTGTTAGTGTAAGACATAATTTTGAGGAATTGTCCCTGTGCTTTCTTGAAGTAAAAGAGCTGAAAAACACACAAACTAGTGAGACTTCTATTCCAGATTCAGATTTTCTTTTTTAGTAATGAAGTCCTCTTCTCTTATCTGTAAACTACTATATTTGTTAATTTCTAATTTTTTCAAAAACATGCTATAAAATTTTTAAAAATCCAGCTTTACTAACTTCCAGTGTCGTTTTAAATTTTCCTTCTTTTTTTTTTTTTGAAGTTTCATTGTGTTTGTTTTTTTATTTTATTTATTTAAAAGAGACACTGACAAAACCATAGGACAAGAGGGGTACAACGCCACACAATTCCCACCAGAACTCCGTATCCCATCCCCTCCCTTGATATCTTTCCTAATCTTTAACCCTCTGGGAGTATGGACCCAGGGTCATTGTGGGATACAGAAGGTAGAAGGTCTGGCTTCTGTAATTGCTTCCCTGCTGAACATGGGCATTGACAAAGATCTATACTCCCAGCCTGCCTCTCTCTTTCCCTAATGGGGTGGGGCCTCTGGGGAAGCGGAGATCCAGGACACATTGGTGGGGTTTTCTGTCCAGGAAAATCTGGTTGGCATCATGCTAGTGTCTGGAACCTGGTGGCTGAAAAGAGAGTTAACATATAAAGCCAAACAAACTGTTGACTAATCATGAACCTAAAGGTTGGAATAGTGCAGATGAAGAGTTGGGGGGGGGGGGTCTCTGTTTTGTTTCATGCAACTTTTTAAGCTAGTTTTTTTTTTTTTTTTACAATAGTGTCACCACTAGATTTTTATTCCTCTGCTCACTCGGGGCTGCACACGAGATGGGGTGTACAGACGGGGAAAGCCAGCTTGTGTCCCCAAGTCTACTCTCCTTGTTTCTTCTCTGGATGCTCATAGGTTGACCACTCCTTCCATCCCCCGGCGTAGTGCTGAGCACTGAAAACACACATCCAGCAGTCAGTGCTGTGAACACGCTCTCCTGTTGTGTGACACCAGCCGGACTTGGACTGCTAAATCCCAGAGACACCGCTGTCTCCAGAGCTTTCTTGCTCCTCACTCCAGCTAAGCAGGAGAACACTAGGTTGTCAGATTTGGACGGCTGCTCTTCATTGTACTTCTCTTTGAATTCTCTGGGGCTCATCTGCAGCGCTTCCACTACGTCGTCTAATGGTATGTTCATCGACCCGGGGATCTTTCCATACATATAAATTTCCCACGTCTCTCTAACGTCAATTAAGATGATTTTTTTGGAATTCAGCAGGTTTTTAAGTTCCTTGTAAGTGACAACTTTGGAAACTGCAGTACAAAAATTGTGGCAGCTTCCTTTTATGGACTTCAAACCCCAGAGCGCAGCGTCCCCGCAGGCGAGCAGCGCCTCGCGCAAGGGGACCGGCGGCACCATCCGGTTGGCGCCTTAAGCTAGTTTTTTAAAAAAATATTTATTTTATTTATTTATTCCCTTTTGTTGCCCTTGTTGTTTTATTGTTGTAGTTATTATTATTGTTGTTGTCGTCGTTGTTGGATAGGACAGAGAGAAATGGAGAGAGGAGGGGAAGACAGAGAGGAGGAGAGAAAGACAGACACCTGCAGACCTGCTTCACTGCCTGTGAAGCGACTCCCCCGCAGGTGGGGAGCCGGGGTTCAAACCGGGATCCTTATGCCGGTCCTTGTGCTTTGCGCCACCTGCGCTTAACCTGCTGCGCTTAACCTGCTGCGCTACAGCCGGACTCCCTAAGCTAGTATTCTGTACCTCACCTTCATGGCTAGTAACTCCTCCCCCCACCTCCCCACTTTTTTTTTTACTACCAATTGAATTGTATGTTATTTTCTTGAAATGTGTGGGTTTGCCCCCTAATAAGTCAGATTGTAATTATATAGAATTGACTTGAGTTGTAGTAAAACCTCTTCACCCTGGTAGAACTTAGTGCATTCAGATTTGAACCACCTGTTGAAGATATTCAAAAGATTCAAGCACATCTTCAGATGGAAGATGTCAGCATCCCCACTCTGTCTGCCAGGTACTGGATGTTTATCAACAGAGGCCATCTCTGGCACTCAATCTGCCATCTTCCTACAAGTAATCTGTCAAATGGACAAAGATAAGCTTCCTATGACTTCGCTATGTAATTGGTGCCTCATGCATGAATGCTTTTACTGGTTAGGTTGTATTTTTCATCCAGAGAGAGAGAGAAAGAAAGAGAAAGGAGACACCACGGCACCAAAGTTGTCACCACACCTCCCATGGAGTACCTGTATTCACATCTGGGTTATATGCACTGGCAATGCAGTCATCCTTCCCCCTGGCCAATTTGTATGTCTTTTGCTAATGTCTAAATCCAGATAAATTATGAAAGCAGTATTTTAAATATGCATTGAAAAGACTCAGTGTATTGAAAGGATTAGTTCAACTAAAGCCAGATACTAGACCACATACTTGGTTTGGTTTCTGTTATACTGCTCTAACCAAGATGTGAGAGGGTCTAGAACCAATTTGGAAACATTTTTTGGAACTCTGAAGTCTGAAACAGCCACGCCTCTTGAATAGCGAATTCATCATTCCTTAGTTGGTTCTTGGTCATTTCCCTTTACAGAACTTCAACCCTTGACAATGAGAGTAGAGGTTTTGTTTGTTTGTTTGTTTTTGTTTTTGTTTTTACAATGAACTCTCATGGAATCTATTCTTGGGAGAAAATCTATCTGGAAGTGCAAAAAAGGACACTTGGTCACTGGGACTCATATTGAGTGGTGGAGGAAACTGGTTTAGGCTGAGAGAACACACCTGTCATGCTCCCATAGCTTAGAGTTGAATGTAACCACAACAGCTGATCAAATGACCTGGACCCAAAATAACTGCTAAGGTTGGTCAGTCAGAGGATGTTCAGTGGGTCTGGTTTGTTCTTAGCTGTGGGCAATCACTTAAGCGCAGGCAATTAGGTTTTTCTGTTTGTTTTAAACCAGAGGACTGCTCAGCTCTGGTTTATGGTGTTAAGTTTATGGTGGTGTTAAGTATTTATTGAACCTGGGATTTTTGGTGCCTCAGGCATGAAAGGCCTTTTTTTTTTTTTTGCATAACCATTATGCTATCACCTTCAGCTCACGGCAATTAGTGTTTTTTTAAAAATAGTTATTTATTTATTTATTCCCTTTTGTTGCCCTTGTTTTTTATTGTTATAGTTATTGTTATGTTAAGTGAACTAAGTCAGAAAGATAAAGATGAGTATGCGATGATCCCACTCATCAACAGAAGCTGACTAAGAAGATCTGAAAGGGAAACTAAAAGCAGGACCTGATCAAATTGTAAGTAGGGCACCAAAGTAAAAACCCAGTGGTGAGGGGTAGGCATGTAGCTTCCTGGGCCAGTGGGGGGTGGGAGTGGGCGGGAGGGATGGGTCACAGTCCTTTGGTGGTGGGAATGGTGTTTATGTACACTCCTAGCAAAATGTAGACATATAAATCAGTAGCTAATTAATATGAGAGGGAGAAATCAATTGTATGTCTCAAAGTTTCTCAAAAGACAAACTGAATCTTTTTAATATATAGGCTATGTATTTGATATGCGAACTCTCTCAAAAGCCTAGACCAAGTAGATTAGAAGCTTCCAATAGCACAGCTATATACAAAATACTGGGTACTGTCCAGCAAACCATGACAAAGGGACTTTTCAAAGTTAACCCAATTAACAAATAATGTGATGATAATATTAACTATTGAGTGTCTTTTTGAACCCTAAGACAGCAGGAACCTCACATCTTCACTATAGAGCCCCTATTTCCCCCAGTCCTGGAACCCTTGGATAGGGCCCACTTTCCCGTATGCATCTCCCAATCCAAACCAAATAACATTGCATCTGCCGATCACAACCTAACCAAAGCAACGATTGCTACCTCAACATGCTTCACCTCAGAATGTATCCAGAGACTTCACGTGTGGAATGACAACCCTTCAGCTTCATTACTCGGGTGAGACCTTTCCTTTAATAGTACACTCTAATTTCATCTCAGGTAGTTCACTTTCTAACAAAGTCCCATAACCTAGATATACACCAGTTTCTGTGAGAGAGAGCTTATGTGCACACGTATCCATAAACTACTGCAAAATATATACCTGAAAGCAGAAGTACACTAGAGTTTGCAGTGAGTACCTCCCTAACACTTCCTCTCCACTATTCCAAGCTTGGGATCCATGATTGCTCAACAAATTGTTTGGCTTCATATGTTAACTCTCTTTTCAATCACCAGGTTCCAGATGCCACCAGGATGCTGGCTAGGCTTCCCTGGATTGAAGACCCCACCAATGTGTCCTGGAGCTCAGCTTCCCCAGAGTCACACCCTACTAGGGAAAGAGAGAGGCAGACTGGGGGTATGGACCGACCAGTCAACGCCCATGTTCAGCGGGGAAGCAATTACAGAAGCCAGACCTTCTACCTTCTGCATCCCTCAACGACCCTGGGTCCATGCTCCCAGAGGGATAGAGAATGGGAAAGCTATCAGGGGAGGGGGTGGGTTATGGGGATTGGGTGTTGGGAATTGTGTGGAGTTGTACCCCTCCTACCTTATGCTTTTGTTCACTAATCCTTTCTTAAATAAAAAATTTAAAAATAATAATAAAATAAAAAAAAATTTAAAAAAAGTTATTTATTTATTTATTCCCTTTTGTTGCCCTTGTTTTTTATTGTTATAGTTATTGTTGTTGTTGTTATTGATGTTATTGTTGTTGGATAGGACAGAAAAATGGAGAGAGGAGGGGAAGACAGAGGGGGAGAGAAAGACAGATACCTGCAGACCTACTTCCCTACTTGTGAAGCGACTCCCCTGAAGGTGGGGAGCTGGGGGCTTGAACAGATATCCTTATGCTGGTCTTTGCGCCACCTGTGCTTAACCCGTTGCGCTACCGCCCAACTCCCAGGCAATTAGTTTTTAATCAACTACAAAGAAAACTTTTCCAGGCCCAAGAAAGGGTCACATTTATTTATTTATTTGCCTCCAGGATTACAGTGCCTGCACTATGAATCCACTGCTCCTGGAAGCCATTTTCCCCATTTTTTTGTTGCCCTGGTTGTTGTTGTTGTTATTGTCACTGTTGCCATTGCTGTTGTTGTCGGATAGGACAGAGAGAAAACGAGAAAGGAGGAGAAGACAGAAAGATAGAGATGGGGAGAAAAAGATAGACACATGCCATCATGCTTCACAGCCTGTGAAGCGAACCCCCTGCAGGTGGGGAGTCGGGGACTGGAACCGGGATCCTTAGGCTGATCCTTTCACTTCGCACCACGGACGATTAAGCCGGTGTGCTACCGCCCGATCCCCATTTTTTAATTCTTCTATTGTATCCAGAAGAATACTCACAACAAAGTAGCCTGTTCTCTAATGCTGACTGAATGAGGAAGCAAGAAAATTCAAATTTCTATTTTTATTTGTTTATTTTCTTTTTTAATTTTTATTTGTTTATTATTAGATAGAGACAGAGAGAAATTGAGAAGGGGGATATAGAAAGGGAAAGAGACAGACAGATCTGCAGCTCTGCTTCATCACTCATGAAGCTTCCCCCTGCAGGTGGGGACCAGGGGCTTGAGCCTAGGTCCTTGTGTTCTGTAATGTGTGTGCTTAACCAGATGTGCCACTGCCTGCTCCCCAAAATTCAAATTTCTTCCACTGTATTTTGAAATTTTTGTTGATATGTTGTATTGATGTGTCTTGCTTACTGGTTGATGCATTCTATTGATGTTACATTTTGAAATTGGGGTTCTACACTGGGACCTAGACTCAAACAAGTGTACATTTAAATCAGTTTTGTTTGATATCTTTATATATCACAGAAAAGGAGTCTCATTTCTTACTAAGTGGTTTGCCTGAAGACTGGATGACTCAATTTCCAAATTTCCCTCCTCAGCACATTGAGGGAAGCTGATCTTTTATGGAAATCCACCCTGACTCCTCTGCTCCACCCCTCCCCAGTCCCTGGCTGTCTTTATGCTTCTAAACTGTGAGAAATTTTGACATGGAAACCAATCAAATGCCTCTAAAAAGAAAAAAAAAAAAGCAAGGATCCCGGTTCAAGCCCCCAGCTCTCCACCTGCTGGGGAGTTGCCTCACGAGTGGTGAAGCAGGTCTGTAGGTATCTATCTTTCTCTCCCCCTCTCTGTCTTCCACTCCTCTCTCCATTTCTCTCTGTCCTATCCAACAATGATGATATCAATAATAACAACAATAGTAACTACAACAATACAACAACAAGGGCAACCAAAGGGAATAAATAAATAAATATTTTTTAAAAAGTGCCTTTAAAAAAAAGGAAAAAAAAACCTTTGCTTCCTAAATCTTAATGTGTCAACACTCTCACTAATTTCACAACTGCTTCTTGTAGTTCAACCCTTTAGTCAGAAAGGTTTTATTTATAGGTTGACAATTCTTGGGACCCTCAGGCAGTCAAATGTGAATGTCACATAATAGGTCTGTGTTCTTGTCACAGACTGTGGGACAGGAGAAACAGTCTTCAAACAGGAAGAGTCCTTTGGTTTAGGTTTATTAATGCTATTGAATGTTTCTGGAGACCCCCCCCCACACACACACACAGGAGACTGTTTTTGTCCTCCTCATTTTATTCCATTAATATTAGACTCTCTGGGTGAGAATGTACTGAGTGCAAAGATCTTAAGCTCCTTAAATTTTATTTAAGTGCAACATTCCAAGAAAATCACTCAGCCAAGTCATTATTCATCCTTAAAGGTCTAAATTAAAATAATGGCAACCCAGAGGCAAGAAAGACACAGTAGGCCAAAGGCAAAAGACCAGCCTGCTTGCCACCTTGATCCTACAAATCCACCTTCCAGAATTTTTGAGAAAAGAAAGGTCTGCTGTTCAACATCCCTATCCTGTACTTAATCATGGCTGCCTTAGTAGATGAATTAATAGGCTTTGTCTGGCTCTTCTTATGCTAAGACACTGGAGAGGAATTGAGTAATCTTAACGAGAAATAATGGTGAAAAGCAGAAAATACTGACTGGTCAGCCCTTTCCAGGAAAGGTTGGCTGACAGTTTCAAGGGCAAATAAGGGGTCCCTCCCAGAATCAGGACATGGACTGAAGTTGACTCCCAGGAAGTGGTGGCCTGTCCCTTTATGTGGACTGCCTCCTCCCAGTCTGCTGTGCTTGGGCTGAAGAGGTAAAGTCTGCATGGCTCCTTGCCTCATCTCAGTTCATGCCCCTCCTCTCCATGGACAGCTGCTGTGGAGAAATGCCGAGTCATAATAATTCTTCCATCGAAGCCAAGGCAGCCAGAAAGGAAATGTCAGTAGGAAGTGGTATTTTGACTGAGGGCAAATTTCATCATCAAGCCAATTTCTAAGATGATTTTCGTATCTAGTGCTGTCACTTGTTGTAGTGATGGGGCCTGGGGAAGGTTATAAGCTGAAGAGACTGGCTTTCCTTTGGACGTATGTCTTCAAACATATAGTTGATGCAACAGTGAAGATGTTCACCTGCCCTTTAAGATGGGTCACCTGGGCCAGAGTAGGGAGAGGAACAACCAGTCCTGTTGACAACCACAGACCCCGGTGTCCTATAGTCAACTCCATGCCAGTACAGTTTGGTGACAGTCCCTATTAGAGCTTATATCTGGAAGGTTCCCTGAAGCTCTCAGGCCTGCTACATAGAGTAGCCCAAGAGTGCAAGGTGATCCTTCCGTTGTTCACTTGGCCCTCACAGCCAGCAGTTTCTAGGAAGATCCCTTCTGGGTAGTGCCCCAGGGAGGTAGGGGTGAAGGAGCACATGTGCCAGCCCACAGAGCCAGGCTGGTGAAGAAAAGAAAAGCCATATTAGATGGTGAGAGCAGAGGTCTGTACCACTCCAGCACAGCACCCTCAGGCCACCAGGAAATAAGCTCTTTCCAAGTCTGCTTTTCCCCTGAGAAATCCAGACTGGATCTCAAACATGCCAAGTTCTAGATCTTAGTGAAGAGAGGAAAAATACCTAAGTCAGGCTTTTCTTTTCTACTTTATTTTCTATTCATCATCATCATCATCATTATTTTGTAAGTGTGTTGGTGCTCACATTCATGGGTTTCCTATTTAGGGAATGCCCTGGTCAGATGTTTCTATAAAGTTTGAGGTCAAAAATCTCCTTCATCAGTAAGCTATTTGAATGCATGAGTAGCCTCCACACCTGTGGTTTTTGTAGCTGGATTGGACCGAGCTCATCTCATGCCCAATTTCTCTCTTCCTTTTATTTCTGCTTACTGAAATTCGTGAGGCCCTCTAGGCCAGAAATTGTTAGCCTCTGGACTACAAGTTGCCAAGCACAGAGCCATGCTGAGCCAGGCCAGCAGGAAGAACTAGATGTTTTGGTCCCTCCTGACAATATTTTGCAGACCTGGAGTGACCGTTCCTTTGCCACTGACTCAGTCTCTGCCACTCTCCATACAGGAGCTGCCAAAGAAAGTAAGACGGATAGGGCTGGGTGGTAACACGCCTGGTTGAGTGCACCTATTGCAGTATGTAAGGACCAGGGTTTGAAACCCCACCCTCTTGATTTCTGGCTTTCTCTATCCAATAAATAAAGATAATGATTTTTTTAAAGAAACTTTAAAATAGCAAGGACTACTGAAAAATATAAGCCCTGCCAGTTCTATGTTCTTTCTTTTCCCCCCTTCCAGTCTTTTCTCCACTATTCCTGATCATGCCTGAGTCTCTGATTGTTTTTCCTCAATTATTCCCTTATTCATTCACTCAGCCAACATTTATTTCATAAATAGTATGTACCAAATTCTACATTAGGTACAAAGAGCAAACAAGGATGAATCAGACCCAGTTCCCACTAATGAGGGGCCCCTGGAGAGGGTGAGGCACAAAGGCAGACATCTTGTTCCCCTCTGGGTTCTTCAGAAGCTGAATCGATAATCAAACAAGCATCAGAGAGAACCATAAAGGGAAAAAAAATAAGAGAAAAGTATTCAAAATCAGTGTGCCACCTGTATGCCTGGAGAGATGCTAACTCCATGTGGTCTTCCATGCCATCTTCATCCATTAAAAAAATAATAATTCAACATTGGTTTAAAACACTAAAAATCTTCAGGGTGTAGTATACGTACATGTATGTGTAGGACTCACCATACCCAGTACCAAAGCACCAATGAGACCAAAGAGATCCTTCTATCTATCCCCCACCCCACTTGCTATGCCATTTCCCTCTATTACCACCACAATTTTCATAGGGATGGACACATCTTTAAACAGTTGACTTTCTGCCAGGGATATGGTTCAGTGGTTAGAACACAAGACTTGCATGAGTGCGGTTCTGGTTTCAATCCCTGTTACCACAGTGCTCTGGCTTGTCTCTTTGATCAAATTAATAAATAAACTTTGTCAATAACTTTGCTAATGCAGAGGATTTCCAAAAGAAGAAAGAGAAGACCAATTAGGAAAGTTAAAAAAAAAAAAAAAAAAAGAAGGCACAGGAAAACAAAGGTATGTAAACTTAAGTTTTGTCTTCTAATCTTCAAAAGATTAAATCTTTGGAAGGAGACACCCTTATCTTTCAAAGGAAAATTCCATCCTGTCACTAGAGTCTGTCCGAGGAAATAAACATTTTGCTAAAGACATCTGTAGGGGTGAGAAATGTCTCTTCCTTTACAGAGAGGTATGAGTTCTTGGATGACCAAGAAGGGAGGCTCAACTGTGTCTCATGACAACACCATACATCCACAACTGCTCTCCCAGCTATGAGAAAATTGGCACAAAAGTCTAGAGGTGAATGGTAGACTCTAAATTGAAAAGGAAACCATAGAGTTCCTTAGAGAAAAATCCAAATAGTGATGTCAGCAAAATCATTATTGTATTTATTTATTTATTTGGCTTTTGTTTGTTTGTTTTTGTCTCTAGGGTTATCGCTGGGGCTCAGTGCCAGCACTACAAATCCACTATTTCTGGAAACCATTTTCTCCATGTTGTTGTTGTTGTTATTATTATTGTTGTTTGTCGGCTTCGATGTGGAGGAGAGAGAGAGGAGATCTGGAGCAGAGAGGCAACACAATTCTTTATTCTCGCGGGCACCTCAGAGTTGGGTGAGAGCGCAGTGGTTCGGGCCACGTGGAGCTAGCCAAAAAGGCCGCCTCGCGCAGCACCCTTTTCTGCATCTAACCACTGAGGTGAAAACTGGACAAGAGAGAGAAGGGCAGAAGAAGAAGGGCTTTATAGGGCAAAAGCCGGGAGAGACGAGCCGGTACAGGATTGGTTGGGAAGGGTACTTCAAGAATATCGGATTAACTCTCGCGGGAACTGGCACTAGCCTGAGGGGACATCTGCACAGCAGTTGTTGTCATTATTGTTGCTGTTGTTGGATAAGACAGAAAGAAATTGAGAAAGGAAGGGAAGGCAGAGAAGGAGAGAGAAAGATAGACACCTGCAGACCTGCTTCACCACTTGTGAAGCGACCCCCCTCCCCTGCAGGTGGGGAGCCGGGGGCTCGGACCGGGATTCTTGTGCTGGTCCTTGTGCTTCTCACTATGTGTGCTTAAGCTGGTGTGCTACTGTCCAGACCCAAAGCATTATTTTTAATAATTGATTTGATATTTCATTTTTCCTTAGTAGATTTTTCTGTTTGGAGACATTTTAGGCTCATAGCATAATTAAGTAGAAACTACAAAGATCTCCTATCATCCTGCCCCTACATATCGAATCCTTTTATCCTTTTATCAAAATCCCATGCCAGCATTGTCCGCTGATGACAATTAATAGACCTTCATGGGCACTTTATTATAGCCTGAAGTCCCCCCCCCCATTCACATGAGGATAGACACTGTTATTATGCATGATATGGCTTTTGATATATGTCTGATGACTATGAATACAGTATCATAATAAATAGTTTCACTGCCTTAAAAATATTCTCTGCTTTGCCAACTGGCATTATATATTTTTTTAATCTCTGAGATAGTCAAGAGGCTCTGTCCTCTTGTAACCCAAGTGAAGAATGGTCAGGTCACTTTGGGATATGAGCTGCTTCCCATCACACCAGAGTTCTGGGGGAAGAGAGAAAGGAGTTCTGACGTAGACATAGAGGAATTTCCCCTACCCCAGCTCCTGAAGACCATGAAAGAGCATTAATCAGTTGCCTTGAAATAGCCAACAAGGGATTAGGGACATCATTGTAGATGAATTTCACCCCTTCCTGCCTGCCCCTTCTCCTAGCAATTACCATTCAAAAGATTTTTGGAAGCCTCCAAACTCAATACATGAATTTCATAAAAGCAATTTCTAATTTTTATTTCATTCTGAAAGTCCTTGTTGAAATCAAGAGCAGCTGTCTTTGCTGAGAAGATCTGCCAGGAAACAGAGATATCTCCAGTCCCAACTCGACTGGACTTATATTTTAAGCAACCTCAGTGAAGAAAATATATCTCCTAGAAGAAACATTTGCCAAACAGCTTTTTATGAAATGTTTGATTTCATATTCTTTGCTGTTTATAAATGCATCACTTCGTAGTTCATTTTAGTGTCACAATAAAAGTCGATGCTTTCACAAGTTGACAGAGCTTCGAGAACCAGGACAGAGTATAAAGGATAGAGTGTGCACAGCCTACTCTGTTTGTCATTATTGTGCAGAAACTAAGTAACTTTTCAGTCTGGGGGTCTCCTGTCCTTGAGCCCACTACAGCCCCAGGTAAGTCAATGACCAAGAACAAAGGGTCTTACAGAAATTAAAAGTGTAGTGCAGTTAATCTTCTTGGATTAGCTCTGCATATGAGTACATTAAGAAAGCCCAGTTTAGTGGCTGCAGAAGTGGCTCAGCAGTAGAGCTCATGCCTGGCACATGTAAGGCCATGAGTCCAATACCCAGCATTGCAAGGAAAGACAAAAAACAAGTAGAGCATCAAATAGATGGAAGGGCAATGCTCTGAGCTCTCTCTCATAAAATAATAAATAAAATACAATCAAGAAGAAGGGAGTAGAGTCCAGCAGAAGGGAAACTGCTCCCTGGTGGAAAGAGTGAGACCAGAACACACTGGTTGCTGGCCTGGAGACAGCAGAGTACTGACATCTGTTCAACAAAGACGTTCCCTTCTGCAGCCAAGACCATCTAGGGAAAAACCTCACCCTATGCCCCCACCCAGGTACCAGAAGAGAAAATAAGTCAAGAAGTGGGGTTAGACCTTGCAGCGGTGTGAGGATAATAGGAAAACTAGGTAGTAAATGCTGCATTGACAGTTACAAATGCCTGATTTGCAAATTGGAGGTCACCTGAGTCGCCGTTTCTCAGCAGCTTGGTCTTTCTGGGGCCTGGAGCTTTGTAAAGCTCCTCCTAGCTCTGCAGCTGGCCACCCCCGGACTCTTCTTCTTAGATGCAGCCTCTGAGCTCTGATCCCAGGGATATGGATATCTTTCAGCACATTCCCTTGAAGAAATCAATAGTCTCAGGTAGCCAGCATCCTCTTTCTTCTTCTTCTTCTTCTAGCATTTTCCCTTCTTCCGTAGCCAGTCAACAGCGTCAGGTTGAGCCTGATGTCTGCTTGTTGCTGGTTTTGAAAGTGACTGGGATCCATGTGGATTCAGTCGGCTAGGAAGGATCGTCAGTTTCCCCAATAAATGGGTACTCACGGGATGCACCACGAGAAGGTCGATCCTTTCTGAAGTTGGTTTCCAGATTTCTAGGAATCTTCTTCTAAGTACTGAAGTTTCCATAGGTCCAGCTCCTTCTCTCAGTCTCCCAAGCCCAGGAGAGAAGAGTTCCTTCCTACTATTTCCACCATCATTTGCTCCTTGCTGTTTGTTATATCTGTTACTTAGTCAACACATGTGCACTGAGTTAACTATGTCTCCTTTCTTTGACCAGCAGGAGACTTAAACTCCCCATCTCCAGTGTGAATGGTTAGCACTCTTTCAGTTTGACATGAATGACAGTTATTCAGGCCGTCAGTACTTTCCCCGATTATGGGAAAAGTCACTGTCTGATGCTCATGTCAGGTTGACGGTCATGTTCCCAAATGCTCTGGTCCCACTGGTTGTGACCCAGACTGATCAGAACTCCCTTGCTCACTCCCAGTCAAGTGAGTATCATTTGCATAGTACCTTCCCCATTCATGGTTCCACTTTCCGTTGTTTCACTCTATCCCGACTGGAAAATATTAACAAGGGGGTTGGGCAGTGACATGCTTAACAGTTCACAGTACGAAGTGCAAGGACCCACTCAACAATCCTGGTTCAAGCCCCCAGCTCCCCACCTGCAGAGGGGACACTTCACAAGCAGTGAAGCAAGTCTGCAGGTGTCTTTCTCTCTCGCTTTTGACTTACCTTCCCCTCTCAAAACTGAAAAAATGGCAGTGGGAGCAGTGGATTCATAGTGCATGCATGGAGCCCCAGTGATAACCCTGGAGGAAAAAAAAAAGGAAAGAAAAGAAAATATTAAGTAAGTATGATACACATTTAGAGCAAAAGAAAGAAATATAACTATGTTGTAATACATGTACAATATATGTATTATTTCATATAACTTTATTGAATTCTATCACTATGATTATTCTCCTGTTGTATTAGTTATCATTATTAAGCCACTGTGCTTGATTTATAAAGTAAGTTTTGTCAATGGAATGTTTGCATAGGAAAAATATAGATAGTTCTGCATTGTTATCATAGGACCTAGGTTCAAGTCTAGTCCCCCCTCCCCACCACACTGAAGAAAGTGTTGGTGGGTAGCCTCTCTCTCTCTCTCTCTCTCTCATTCTCTCTTTCTGTCTCTCCTCTATGTCTACCTATCTATCTTTCTCTCTGCCTTTTTAACTCTATCTGAAAAATTCAGATCAGAACCATAAAACCCTGTAGACAATGAAACAAGCAAACCAAAACAAAACAAAAAATTAACATAGTACATACAGAGTTGCATATTATCAGTAGTTAAAGGAGTTCACTGGGGGTTTTGAAATAGATTCCTTTATCTGGGGAGACAGCATAATGATTCTGCAAAAGACTTTCATCCCTAAGGCTCCAAGATCCTAGGCTCAATCCCTAGCACCACAATAAGCCAGAGCTGAGCAGTGCTGTGATCTTTCTCTCATTAAAATAAGGCATTGAAAAAAAAAAAAGAAATAGATTTCTTGTGGATAAGGAGGGGATTTCCATACTTATATTTCTGACACAATTACTCAATGAAATAGTGTGTTAGCTAGCAAATGATGAGTGTTGTTTTTATAAAAATAAAATTGCTGAAGATAGTCATTTCATCTCTGTATGCTCCTCCCCAGATGCATATAAGCCCAGGCTCACCACAGGAAAACCACGTCAGAGAATGGCCCACTAGCACCTGACCAGTGATTGTCAGGACTGTCAAGGTCACCATAAACAAGGAAAGTCAGAGGTAGTGACATAGATCAGAGGAGACTGGAAGGACATGAGAGTTAAATGTAATGTGGTATCAGGACTGGCTCCTGGAACAGAACCAGGCAAAGGAAAAAAAAAAAAAGTCCAGGCCCCTATGAAGCACAGTCTCATTAATAATCACCAGCAGTGCTGGTTTCTGAGTTTTGACCAATGAGATGCTGGGAGGGCTAGGGGAGGGACACTCAGGAACTCTGGGTATTATCTCTGCAGCTTATCTGCAAATCTGAAATCACTCCAAACTAAAATGCCTGCTAAAAAAAAAAAAACAAACAAAAACCCCCCCTAAATTGCAGGCTTTGGAGGATCTGATAATGGTGGGTTGCTTTAAAACAATGCTGTTAAATTAGGCGTGGGTAAGACCTAATTGTAAAAGATAAAGGGAAAACACTCTTGCACTCCAAATATTCCTGTACTTTGCTTTAAGAAAACCAGAACCAGAAATTATAGATGATATTTCCTGGCTATAGTTGATGCCATAAGGGCGTTAAACTGGTTACACACATATTCAGAATGACGAGACTTTACCTCCCGGAAAAATCAAGGCACATATGTGAAACATTTACTTGTGTTTTCATAAAAATAATGAACATCCAGATACATCTCACTTGATTGCGCTCAATAAGGTGATTTCTAATGAAAACTAAAACAAGTGACAGGGTGTGGAAGAGTGTCCCGAAAGAAATTAACAGGATGTAAGGTAAAGAAAAGCGAGCCTTTGTGGAAGGTTGGGGAATCTTGTGAAGAAATGACAACTGAGATGAGGTCAGAAGATGACTTGGAGGAAACCAAGGAGGTGGTGTAATGGGTAGAGCCCAGAATCTTCCTGTGGGAGGTAGGAGAGTTCCTGAGTTTGATCCCCAGCACCGCATAAGCTGGATCAGTGCTCTGACCTACCTGTTTTTCTGTCTCTCTCTCTCTCTGATAAAATAAATCTTTACGGGTCAGGTAGTAGCACACCTGATTAATTGCACATGTCACAATGCACAAGGGCCTGTGTTCAAGCCCACCAGTTACCACTTGCCTGGGAGGGGGACCTTCATGAATGATAAAACAGTGCTGCAGGTGTCTTTCTGCCTCCCTCTCTCTTCCCCTTCTCTCTCAATTTCTCTCTGATCAAATAAAATGAATGGATGGATGGATGAATGGATAAAAATAAAAAAATAAACCTTTAGAAAAAAAGAAACTACACTTAGAGAAGTTCACCTGACAAGGTTCACAAGGGAGAAAGCAGAAAGTCACATAGACACGTGAAAAATGCAGCCGAGGGGTTGAGCGCACATGTTGCAGTGCGCAAGGACCAGGGTTCGAGTCCACAGTCCCCACCTGCAGGGGGAAAGCTTTGTGATTGGTGAAGCAGGGATGCAGGTGACTCTCTCCCTCTCTGTCTACCCTTTCCTTCTTGATTTCTGGCTGTTTCTATCCAATAAATAAATAAAGATAATTTTTTCTTTAATGCAGCCTTGTGGTGAGGTGAATGGGCTGGCTGGGAGCAGCAGGGGCAAGGGGAGGGTGAGCGTTCCTAGGTGGGGATGGCAGAGAGGTGGCACACAGCTGTCCTGTAAGAGAAGAAGGCATTGGCTGGCAGATGCAGGAGGGAGCACAGAGACTGCGGGGGAGCAATCAGTATTAATAAAACACAGAGGTGTGAAACAGCCTGTGAGGCTCACAGAACCGCCTTTTTTTTTTTTTTTTTTTGAGGAGTAACATGGTCAGAATCAGATTTGTTTTCTTTCTTCTTTTTTTTTTTCTTCTTTTTATTTGTCAGGGCAGAGAGAAATAAGGAGGGAGAGAGGAGAAAGATAAGAGAGACACCTGCAGACTTGCTTCATCACTTGTAATGCTCCCCCCATCACCCTGCAGGTGGGGAGCTGAGGCTTGAATCCAGGTCCTTGTATGGGTCCATCTGCATAGTACTGTGTACGCTTAATCGGTGTGCCACTGCTTAGCCCCCTCTTCACACTCTCTACTTTACTCCCTCTCTATCCCTTTTTCTTTTATATAAAACCCGTTGCTTCCTAATTATTCAACGATAATTTAATCTTACTCAAGCTCCTGAGGGTATTTCATCTGTCCTGTCTGGTGGGAAAACCTCGCCACATAGGAAGCTCATGCATTTCTTCCTAACTCTGCATCCAGTGGTGTCTGAGAACTAGATTGCAATCTGCCTTGCTGGGATATTTACACCGTGGAGACTGGCAAAAGCTACACACTGCTTTCTGCAAAGTTGGCTTTCCACACTTCTTAGCACTCCACTGCCTAACTGGTTATTTTGTCAATTTTCTAGTTCAGGAGACAGTAAATATTTTACTACAAAGGTCAGGTCAATACTTTAGGCCTCCTGGGCCATACAGTCCTTGCCACAGTCATTTAACTGGGATCTTGTGCAATAGCAATACACACACACACACACACACACACACACACACACACACACACACACACCACATAGACATGCATATAAGTGGGGTTGTGTTCCAATAAAACTTTAGGGGCAAAAGCAGACAATAATTTGTTATTTGTTTTGTTTCTGGCCAGTTTGTCAACCTGTAATCTGGGCTTAAGAAAGTATTGGGGGAATCAGGCGGTAGGTAGCGCAGCGGGTTAAGCACACGTGGCACAAAGCACAAGGACCAGCGGAAGGATCCCGGTTCGAGCCCCCAGCTCCCCACCTACAGGGGAGTCGCTTCACAAGCAGTGAAACAGGTCTGCAGGTGTCTGTCTTTCTCTCCCCCTCTCTGTCTTCCCCTCCTCTCTCCATTTCTCTCTGTCCTATCCAACAACAACAACAATAATAATAACTATAACAATAAAATAACAAAGGCAACAAAAGGGAATAAATAAATAAATAAGTAAATAAATAAAAGTGTTGGATGATCAGTGAAATATCTCACTTGGATAATACGCTGCTTTACCATATGAACAACCCAAGTTCTAGTCCAGCTCCCACTGCATTCAAGTAAACTTTGGTGCTATGGCTTCTCTCTTTCTCTCTCTCTCTCTCTCTCTCTCTCTCTCTCTCCTCTGCCTCCATTTTCATTTTAAAAATTGCATTAGAAAAAGAAAGTTATGGAGTGACTGGTGAGATGGTTCAAAAAGTAGAAGTCTCAGGTTTGAGTTCCAGTGCTGCATATGTCTGTCTGTAAAAATCAATCCGCAGTGTGGAGTTTGAAACAGAGATTATTGAATAGTTCATTACATTTTCAATGTGCCCATTACTCTTTATTCCAGTCAAATGTTTAGTAGATTCATGTGGCTAGAAACACACATTTTATTTTTTAGAAGGCAGGCCTTCCATACTTCTTAGCACCTCACTGCTGAGGTTTGGGGTTCAGGTGAAACGGTGAAGGCAGCAATAAGAAACAGGGTTATATTGCAAAGAACAGTGACTCTGGATATGACGAGAGAGAGAGATAGAGAGAGAGAGAGAGAGAGAGACCTGCAGCACTGCTTCACTGCTCATGAAGTTTCCTCCTGTAGTTAGAGTTGGGGGCTTGAGCCCAAGTCCATGTGCATTGCAACATATATATTCTGCCAGGCATGGCACTGCCTAGCCCTCTCACATATATGTATTCTAGCAGCATATACTAAAAATTCATTATTTAATTCCTTTATTGTATGAGACAGAAAGAAAAATTGCTAGAGAAGAGGGGAGGGAGAAAGAAAGAGAGACATAGACTGCAGCACTGATTCAACACTCATGAAGTTTTCCCCCTATGGGTGGGGACCAGGGTTTGATTCTGCGTTCTTATGCCTTAAAACGTGTGTTTTACCAGGTACGCCACCATCATGCCCCTATATTGAATATTTATAAAATATTGCTTTTGTTTGCAAATCTTTATAAAAGTTTAATAAATAATAATTGTATTTATGGAACTGTTTGTAAAAATATATTTATCTGTGCAGTTGATTAAGTCAGTAATAGATCTCTATTCTACTTGTCTAGGTAAAGAAGCCTAGAGAAGAGCAGTGCTTTCCTTTACCCATCTTAGCTTGTCCAGCTAAGATCTCAGCCATATCCAGCTGAGATCCTGAAAGCTAGGCCTACCAAAGACAGACCAAGAAGAAAAAAAAAAAACAGAAACAAATGGAAGTTTAATAAGATGAGCAGTCAGTGATGAGTAACCAAAAGGGGTTGTTAAAACTTGGGCTTATACATCTGTAGTTAAACAAATCAGAGCTTTTGGCAGCTAGACACCTTTTCTATTTTCTAATGAAATTCTTATAAATGGTGAGGTTAAAGAAGACAACATCCATCTGAGGTTTATAATTTGGAGGGCATGGGAACACCTTCCTGGGAACAGCCATATAGTTCTATTCCTTTTGTCTACCTGATGGGTCCAAAGGTGTCCTGATGAGCACCCCTCTCAGAGCCTGGGCTGAGTAGAGTTGGTCAGTGGAGGCTGGCTGATAGTACCTCTTAAGGCATATACCTCAGATCACTGCTATACATGCACTGTGTAATTGCTGTATGTTTCTCTACTGAGTTTGCCCATCTTTGCGCCTCATGATGACACAAGATACTCTCCCAAAATCCACAAATATGTACAGACTCTGACACCCACTCAGCCATGCTCTCTATAAACCATACTTCCACATCTTCTTCTCTGAAACTTGCTTTATGACCCATGCTGTCTGTAAATTTGCCAGTTCATAAATTGCCTTTTCACCAATAACCCCCTTCTTTTCTATCCAGCTATCCTTGTGACTTTCATGACCTTTCACTGTCGGTTAAACAAAGGAAAAGGGGCTTTGGGTTTCTGGGTGTTAAAGAGGAGACAAGAAGGGAAAGAAAGCAAGATGAATAAGGGTTGTTGAGTAACTTCTGTTGCCTTCTCTCTTGATAATAGTAGTTGAAAGTCCTTCTCTTCCTGGCATATGAGAGGAAGATATTTCCACAAGTGGAAATTTCGCCTGGAAGCAGAAAATTCATTAATAAAAAGGGAAGCTTGTGCTTGCTTCGGAAAAGGACTTCCTGAATCAGCTGGTTTTCACAACAATTTTTATGCCAAAGCAACACGTGACGGGGTGACAGACTCCAGTCCCCTTCAGCACTTTCTAGCTTCTGAACGTAGCTGACTCCAAACCAGCCATTTCTTTTCTTTTTTAAAAATTTCATTAGTTATTTAATATTGATTTATAAAATTATGCGTCAACAGGAGTACAGTACCATACCCACCACTAAAGTTCTGAATCCCCAAGCCACAGCAGTTCTCCTAAGGTTGCAGACATGGGTTAACTGTCATCTCTACAACTATCTGTCTACATTTGGACATAACTGCCTCCTTTTCCTTCCAAGTCTTGTCCTCTCTTCCCCTCCAAGCCACACATAACCCTATTACTGCATCCAAATATCTCTCCCTTTTCCCTCCTCTCTCTCCAGGTCCTGATGGAGCTGGAGTACAGAACACTCTTATCCTCTTCTTATCACTTCTCCCCCACTGGGAGTATGGATCAAAACTGTTTTGGAGGTGTAGAAGGTAGGAGTTCTGGTTTCTGTAACTGCTTCTCCACTGGACATAGACATTAGCAGGCTGATCCACACCCACAGCTTGTCAAACCAGCCATTTTTATCACAACACAAAATTGAACAAGGTTCTGAGCTGCACCGTGAGCTGGTCTTAGACATGGGAAGGTCTGGCAAGGTCTCTATTATGTGATTCTTGGTCATGTTCAAAGAAAAAGAGTGTTCTTACATTATGCAAGTCATTTTCAAATTCAGAATCTGTTATTCGTAAGGGAAACTGTAGGGCTGATTTGCACAGATGTTTTATTACCACCAGCTAGATAAGGCTACTCAATTACTTAGAAATTCCTAGGGATACAAGTTAAGCAGACATATGGTATTTTATGTACCCATTGTATCTGACCCTGTTAGCATGCATGAGAGGGAGAGTTTTTATAGAGACTTTCAGGAATGAGTAAGACATACAGGAAAAGGCTTCTGTCTCCCAAGAAACAGAAAACCACCATGGATGCAAGCAACCTAAATGTTCTAATGAGTGGCCCATGCAGTTCTGTAGACCATGAAGATGAGAACATAACTAGGGTTGAGAAATGAATAGGTGGAGAAATGGCAGAAATTCTGAGGGCGGGGGTAGAAAGACATACAGGTTCATAGGATGTGTGGCAAACTGTAAAGCTCATTTGGAGCAGCCTTTCATGCAGTAGGATGAAGAAACTGAGTCACAGAGTACAGACATTTCACAAGCCACCTGGTTGATTTGGTAGAGTCAGAATGAAGGAAACTGATCATTTTTCTAGCTCTATTCTGTGTTAAACCTTGACCCCTGAAATGTCCTCCTTCCTGACTAATGTGGGTCAGGCTCAGATCCACATGTTGATTAGAATTGCTTCTATGTGTTCTAACAACCTTCACTCCTGAAGTCTGAGAGCCCATTTTTATGGTTTGGATTCCTGCCCCTGGCTGTCTACATTTTTTCAAGCCTTTGATAATGCTGTGGAAAGACATCAGACTGCCCAGCAGGAAACAGTCCACTTTGAAACCTCTTTCCTAGTTAATAGCTCAGCACTTGGGAGACAGGAGCTCCTGGTCAGACAGCACAGCTGAGCTGCTATTATTTGGTGATCAGAAATGGCCATGGTCCCAGTCTTTTTTTTTTTTTTTTCCTTTTTCATGTCCTTTGAAGCGGCCAACATACTTTTCTTCTCTTTTTTTTATATCATTTTTATATAACGTAAAATATAAAGATTGTTTTATGTGGGAACTGTCTCTTATTGGTAATAAGAGATGTTTTTAGACAGAAACTATTTGCAACTTCTTAAAGCAGCAATGAGGACCAGATGGTGGTGCACTCAGTAGTGTGTACATCACCATATGCAAGGACCCTGGTTCAAGCCTCTCGTCCCTACCTGTGGGGATGAAGGGATGAGGGGGGTTTCTATGTGAGTAGTGAAGCAGTACTGCAGGTGTCTTTCTATTTCTATATTTATCTCACTACCCTTTCTCAACCTTTCTCTGTTCTATCAAATAAAAGGAAGAAATCATAAGAAAAAAAAATGTGATTTGAACACCAGGCTCCCCACCTGCAGTGGGCCACTTCACAAGTGGTAAAGCTGGTCTGCGGGTGTCTGTCTTTCTCCCTCTCTATCATCCCTTCCTCTCTCAGTTTCTCTCTATCCTATCCAAAAAAAGGGGGGGGCACAGGAGCAGTGGATTTGTAGTGCAGGCACTGACCCCCCAATGATAACCCTGGAAAAAAAAAAGAAAAAAGAAAAATGGCCTCCAGAAGTGTTAGATTTATTGTGCAGGCCTTGAGTCCCAGCAATAACTCTAGTGGCAATAAAAAACATCAAAATAAAATAAATCACTAGTATTTAAATAAGAATCTGCAAGTCTAGTTTCAGAATTCTTAAAAGAATCTCACCCTGTAGAGATTTGTGTTACTGTGCAGGAGGGCCCAGTCAATCCCTAGGTCATCACATGGGAGGGAAACTCATAAGTGATGGTGAAGTCTGCAGGTATCTCTTCTTCTCAGTCTGTCTGTCTACCTCTCTCTGTCTCTCACCTTCTATGGAAAAGGGAAACAAATGGCCACAAGGAACAGTGGCAAACTTTTATGTAGGCACTGAGCCTCAGTGATAATGTTAGTGACAAAAAAAAAAAGTAAATAAAAATATAAGAAAATGGGACTGGGTAACAGCATGCTTAGTTAAGCACATTTGGTAATGTGCAAGGACCTGGTTCAAGTCCTCAGTCCCCACCTGCAGAGGGAATCCTCACAAGCAATGAAACAGTGCTGCAGGTGTCTCCCTTTCTCCCCTTCCCTCTCCTCATGCCTTCTATTTCTCTCTGTCCCTATCCAATAAACAAATAAACAAAATATAAAAAACACAAAATAAGTCAAATGTATTTAATGGTTTTAAAAATTAAATACATAAAATAAAATGGTAGAGAGAATGAGTTGGTAACTGTCCATCTTGAATGTTGAGCACTATGGATTAAGTAACAAATCAGTTCCTATAAAACCATTCACATAAAACCCAGAAGGTCGGTCCACATGACATCCCCTAGTTATAGTCCCCCCCCAAAAAAAAAAAAAAAAAAAACACCATACAATATCAAAATGAGCAGCATTTGAAAAGATTCAGTTCCATTTGTTGTGGTATGGTTACAGACAAAATGCCTCCATTTCGTTAGCCATTGCAAGGACCACCAAGGTCAAGGTATAGAACATTGGTTTTGATCAGCCACAAAGTTTTTGATCAGCCTCTCATGTTGAAAAGTCCCTGGAAGAATATCATATCTTGTTTTTTTTTTTACTTCCTAAAACAAGAGTTCTGCCTGACTATAAGGCAGTGTACCAAATCAGGACTTGAGCAGTGCTATTTTCTAACCTACAGACTTGAGACTGTGTCAGTTGTCCCCACATCTTTTGCAGCAAAAGTAATCCAAAAGTAAAATTGAGTCCCCTTGTCTCTGTCATTTTCTGTGATCCTGAGACATCCTCATGACATCGGTATTTCTGAAGCATACAGACCAGTGATTTTATAGACTCTCACTCCACTCCTATTTGTAGGAAGTTTCCCCATGAATAACTTCAGGTTATGTGCCCTCAACAGGAATGCCATGGAGTGGTGCTGAGTTCTGAGAACTCCCTATCCAGAGGACGCATGCTGATGATCACTTCCCTGGCCACAAGCTTCTCTTCAGTCATTTGGCTAAAGTAGTGCCTGCTAGGCTGTCTCATTGTCAAATTACTATTTCACCCTTCCGCTAAATGCAAGACAGGAGGCCCAAAATGGAGTCACTTATGCTAAACCCCAGGTCACCAAACCAAAGAGTGAATTATAGACTGTGTCTTATAGCACTAAAATCTTCAACCAAGTGATCAGGAATGTTCTGCTCAGCATTCATTAGGTAATCTACTGGAAAGCCTTCTGCCAATCCCCAAAGGAAAAGCATTTGGCAATAAATAACCAATCCACTTTTTGCCTCATCTAACTTCCTTGCTTCTACTCCCTCCTGCTGTCTTTCATTTTGCACAGCAACTTGGAGCAGCCTTCTATCTGTTAGGCAGGAAGCCTGATTCATGAATCACTGAACACTAAAGCTAAACACACCTTGAAAATTTACTCAGTCAAGTTTATTTTCCACCACTTTATAATTAAAAGGGATGGGAAGAGATTCCTTGAGAATCAGTGTATTATCTGTCCTCTCCAAAGACACTAATATTTCAAATGTCAGATGCTCAAGAGTAGAGTATAGGAATTGCTTGTGAAAGTCTCAGGTTCAGTCCCTCTCATCAACAATAGCCAGAATTTGATGGTTCTCTGGTCAAAAGAAAATAATAATATAAAATAACAAAATAAAGAAATAACTAAAAATGAAATCTCATTTGCCCAGAGTCAATGATGGAAAAGAAGCTGTCCTTGGCTAAGACTTTGGTTGCTCTCTTCCAAGTTTATAAGAGAACTTAAATGGTGCTTTCAAGCTAGCCCCAGCAATTTATGTCATCCAAAGAATTTCTTAGGCTTTACCTGAAGTCTTAATTAGTGATCTTCAACCCTATATAGGGCAAGGAAGATAGCATAATGGTTCTGTAGAAAGACTCATGTCTGAGACTGTAAAGTCCTAGGTTCAATCCTCCACTCCCCACCCCCACATATACACAGGAGATGAGCAGTGCTATGCTATATAAATAACAATGACAAGAAAGAAAGAAAGAAAGAAAGAAAGAAAGAAAGAAAGAAAGAAAGAAAGAAAGAAAGGGAGAGGAAGAGAGAGAAAGGAAGGGAAAACCATTGTAGTCGATCATTATCACAGCTATTTTGATAGCTCTTCAAGAATTCACTCAATGATGAGTTTTTTCTGTGCTTAGAATGTCAGGAAGGCATATCTGTCTTAGGAAGAACTTCATCAATAGATACTAAAATGCAGCCCAAAATACCTCCTATTTAAATGTAAATAAAAGCTTTCTTATTAATCAAATTTTGTTAGAGCACGGTGAAACCCCATCCATCTTTGACAAACATAGCCCTGTTACAAATACAATATTTATTCCACATTCATACTCTTGGGCTTTTCCACACAATGTGAGGTTGTATTAATGGACCATTAGACTTCCACCACAAGAATTTCCCTTGTCATTTAACCTTCTGGGTTAACTGTTTTTAAATGAACATTCCTGGCATCAAATCATGTGGCCATTAATGGGCAGGAATTAGGCTCATTCTCCAAAATCATCTTCCAGAATATTTATTCCTTTGGTTGTTTCTTTAGAAGAAGTGTGGGAAAATGTGCTCACCACACTTCTCAAAGCCAGGCTGTTACCACTTAAAAACAAAACAAAGTGGCTGGATCCTAAATGCTTACTCATCACTGGGAAAGCATTCACAGCTTTACATGTTCTGAAGCTCTGGGCCCTCCAGTTTCAGATGCCTTCAGCACAGGTTTTCTTAAATAAGAAATGAAGACTTGAGAGGGTGGCTGTCTAGGCACCCACTTTGACCCAAGGAGCTGTAGTTTCCTGGCTTCCTGTTCTCATCTGCTGAGAGGACAGTGGAAGCAGAAGAAAGGCCTCTACTTTTCTTTCTTGAACAAAAGTCAGGTGTGGACAACAGACAAGCAACAGTGAATTGGGGGAGGTTGGGTGTTTACCTGACATCCTTATCCTTCCCACCCGTCCCTGGGCTCTATGGGGGCTGTACATTGCCCCAGGCAACACATTGGCCTATGGCTGGGAGGCTGGCTCCACTAAAAGAGGGACTCTTTCTTATCTGTTTCTAGCTCACTTAGATGAGTTCCTGAGATATAGCAGGCAGTTAAATAGATAACAGAATGCTTCAGAACTTTGATTAGTGTCAGTTTGTACTTTCTAGGTAGGTAAGTTGAAAGCGAGCATTTAAAAATGAACACAATGCAAGTCTTCTCCTCCTCCTCCTTCTCCTTCTTGCTCTGCTTTTCCAATGCTGGGACCTACCCCATGCACAATAACAACACGTGTGGGCAAAATTTTATTTCTTTTTATTTCAGATAAAGACAGACAGGCAAAGTGAGAAGGAAATGAAAACACACTCAGATTGGAAAGGATACTACAGCACTGCTCCACCAAACAGAGAGCTCCTTCCAGTGCCATGGTACCCCCATGCCATGTCATGCCAGGGTTTGTCCTTGGAGCTTTGTACATATCAGGACTGCAAAGGTGAGCTATCTTCTGCCTTCAGTGCAACTTTTTGTGGAAAAGTGGCTTTTAGTAGTGAAATGACTACTAAAACACAATCATAACTGTTTAGTTGATAGAATAAGGCTAGAGTTTATTTTGTGTCTTTTCGAATGTAATCTGTGTGAATGAATTTGATTATTTATTGTTGTTGTTGTTGTTGTGAAGATAGCAAGAGGGAAAAGGAGAGTGCAAAGATAGAGAAGGAAAAAGACCAAGACACAGCTCTGTCATTTTATATAATGCCAGGGTTTGAACTCAGGGCCTCACCCATATAAGATATTTGCTCTATTACTGAGCCACCTCCCTGATTCCTGATATTTACAGGAGTGTACAAAACAAAAGTAAAGACAGGATATCAGTCAGTCCTGGCCCCAGTGTTCTTTACTTAATGCTGATGCAGTTGAGTTCCCTAGAAGAAACCACCTTTTTGAGAATAACAGCCTTGAAAAGCTTTGTGTCAGAGTAAACATTCCTCCAAAAGATCACCTGGACCCTGACCCATTAATAACATTTTCCACTTCAGAATCAAGTACAAAGATGACTCAGGGATCATATAGATACTGAATCTTTGTTCCCAGTAGTTCCTCTACATCCTTCTATCTGTGGAAACCTTTCCTAAGCATGTGTACATGCAGGAATCAAAAGCTGGGTGAGTGAGAAAAGTGTACATGGATAAGAAAGACACAGAAAGTATTCTCTGCTTTTTGATAGTGTCCACTAAAATTCACTTTGTGGCATACAGTTCTATGAGCTTTCATAAATGTGTACAGTTATATTACTGTCACCATATCAAGACTCAACAGTTTAATCACACAGGTCTCCAAATTCCCTTAGAGTTAAACCTCACTTTATCCCCTAAATTCATCTGCTACAATGACCATCAAATTAATTTGCATAAACAGTCATACAGAATATAACCTTTTAGAGCTGTTTTTGGGTTTGTTTGTTTTTTGCCTCAACATAAAGCCTTCAAGATCCACCCAAGTAGCTACTGTGTATCAGTAGTCTGTTCTCACTGACACACGTGTTTTAGTGTGAATCAGGGATTTCCATTTCACTTAGTTCAACACAACAAAGTAAGGTTGCTGGGTCCTATGGGAAGTTTCACATTGTTGAAATTGTCCAGGAATTTTTCCATGGTTGTTAGATGGGCGTTCCAGTTGCTCCACCTGTTTGTCATTACATGGCACTGTCAGGATTTGCTTTTCTTCTTGTTATTGTAGTAGATACTGTAGTGTTTCATTGTGACTGAATCAGAATTTTCTCATTACTAATGATCTTGATATGTCTTCATAGGGAAATCTGCCATATCTTTGTTCAGTCTATATCCATTTTAAAAATTGACTTGTCAATTTTGAGAACTTTTTGTATAGTCTTTATATAGCTTACATAGAAATCCTTTGTCAGATATGTGATTTGCAAATGCTTTCTTCTTTTTCGTTGTTATCTTAAATGTGTCTTTCACAGAGCAAAGATGTTTAATGTTGATGATGTTCAAGTTATAATTTTTCTTCTTATGTAAATCTTTGTGGAAAGTATTCACATCCTATGAGTACTTTCACTTAATCTGTGTTGTCTGAAAAAGATTCTACAGTTTATAATTCATTTTGAATTATTTTTTTCTTATGAGATGTACATTTTTAAACCACAAACATTACTATGAGAAAATAGAAA